>NC_079203.1:18451089-18748157 GCF_026745355.1 Beta vulgaris subsp. vulgaris
TAATTTAAAACAGTGACCATTAGTCTTGTGGTTCATGATTCATACTAATTTCGTAATCAATATACTATAACTATTTCATTCTTGTAATCTAAACTATATAAGTACTTTCTACTGTGTTATTATACTTTAATTGTTATTCTTTCTAATAATTCATTCACTAGAAACTTGAGTGGTACTATTATTACTAATAATCACTTTATTCAACTCATATTATAATTTATACATAATTAATACTAAACTAAAGTGATTGCTAACATAATATTAATTTGCTCAAACATAATAATAATTAAGACTTGAATATTTGTAATATAAACTAGAGAGTAATTTTACATTAAGATAACTAGATATTATACTCAAATTTCAAATTACAAGAATTAGTGATTATTAATTAGTTTAGCCTAAAAGTCAGTTTCGTTTTTATTACAATATTAGTCCAACCATCTTTCTTAATATATGTTTAGTTTAATTGAAATTAAAAATCAGCTTGTTGGCCCAATAAGTTGAGTGAGTAACATGGCCTAATCTATTTGGGCTTAACTCATTTAAACAAATGAAAACAAAGTTGGAGAAGTATTTGATACCTCTGCTCAATTGAGCGGCACGAAAATAAGGCAGAGGAGGGAGATTGGCTGGCAGTGGGGTCGGGGCGCCGACCGCGAGGCGGTACGATGTTGGTTCATTGGTGTTCGTCGGAGTTCGTCGACCACGGTGGTCCGATGCAGCAGTGGCTGTTGTGCAAGACAGGGAAGAGGTGGGGCGCGAGAGAGAGAAAGAGGGCGAGTGAGGAGACTTCGGTTGGGCTGCGATGTGGGTTTAGCGGGCGCGGGTTACGTCGTGGGTTCGGCAGGAGATGGCGTGGTGGTGCGAGTAGGGCGGCAGTGCAGCGGCGCTGCAAGGGTGGTGCGTGGTGGCTAACCCAAAACAGAGGGAGAGTGTGGTGGGTTGCGAAAAAAAAAAACAAAGGTTTTGTGGGGTGTTTTTGGTATATATATGATATATAAATTAATCTGATTGCGTAAGGACTAAGTTAGGGATAGGTGAAATTGGTTACTTGGAACACTCACAAGTTACAAATCTCGTATGATTTAGGTTAAGTTGGAATACTCGACAACTTAAGGCTAAAAGTGTTTATGGTTTTATGAGAACACTCAATCACAAAACATAAACTAGAGGGATGAGTATTGAAACTACAACACTCAAGGATTGCATAAACTCACAATGCCATGTGAATAATTGTATTGAAAACTAATATTAATCTACTTATTATTGATAATAATGTGTCCCTTATATAGGGTACAACTTATGCTAATCCAACTAGAATTAGCTATGTTTATCTACTAGTAAAACAAAACTTATCCTACTTTAATTATTATTACTCATGCGCCTAAAGATAACATGAACAACATGTTTATCTTGTAAAACATTAAAACTATCTACACCCTAGCTATGCAACAATGTCCTTGCGCCAACCCTAAGCCATGGATTGTTAAATCATTTATGTCACGCACTTCTTGATGACTTAGTATCAGTTCTTTTTCCTCAATGCTTGTATTTACTTCCTGATCATCCTCCCCTTCTTCAAAAGGAATTGACCTCAATTCTTGTATTTCTGTGCCATCCAAGTAAGGACTTAAATCCCCCACGTTGAAAGTGCTAGCTACGCCATATTCATTTCCTATGTCGAGTTTATATGCATTGTCTCCGATTCTATCTATAACTCGAAAAGGTCCTTCAGCCCGGGGCATAAGCTTATGTTTACGTTTACCTAGAAAACATTCTTTGCGTAGATGAATCCAAACCAAATCACCCTTTGCGAATACTCGTGGTTTCCTACCCTTATTGGCGTGCTGTTTATACATATTGTTCACTTTCTCAATGCGTTCCTTCAGTTGTTTATGGAGCTTCACCATAGTTTCAGCATGTTTCCTAGCATCATCATGGACATACTCGGTTTTGGGTAATTCGATTAAGTCAATAGGTACATATGGGTTAACACCATATACGATCTCAAAGGGAGAATGCTGAGTTGCGTATGTAGGTGTCCTGTTATAAGCAAATTCGGCATGGCATAGCTTAACATCCCAATCTTTACCTGTCTTGCTCACCAGTCCTCGAAGTAAAGATCCAATTGTCCTGTTTGTGACCTCTGTTTGCCCGTCAGTTTGAGGGTGGTGTGATGTACTAAACAAAAGTTTGGTGCCGGCCAATTTCCATAAACCTTTCCAAAAGTAACTGAGAAACTTACTGTCACGATCAGAAACAATAGTTTTGGGAACTCCATGCAAACGAACAATTTCTCTGAAATAAATATTGGCTACCCCCATTGCATCCTCGGTCTTGTGACAGGCCACAAAGTGTGCCATTTTTGAAAAGCGATCAACTACAACCATGATCGAGTCCTTACCCCTTTGTGTTCTAGGTAAAGCCACAATAAAATCCATACTGACGTCTTCCCAAGGGCGTTCTGGCACTGGAAGTGGGGTGTAAAGACCCTTGTGAAAAGTACTCTTGGCTCGCTGACAAGTTCCACACCATGCTAAGACGGCTCGTACATCACCATACATTTTTGGCCAACAGAAGTGTTCATGCAATAAATCAATAGTTTTATTGATACCAAAATTCCCTGCTAATCCTCCTCCATGTGCTTCACGAATTAATAGTTCTCGGACGGCGCATTTAGGAATACATAATTTGTTGCCCTTGAATAAAAATCCGTCGACTAGATTGAACTGATTGGCAATATTATGTTTGCATTCATTGTAAATCGTGTTGAAATCCGAGTCCCCTTCATAGTATTCCTTTATAATTTCGAAACCCAGGACTCTCGAATCCACCATGGCTATTAAGTTATGTTTCCTTGAAAGTGCATCCGCAACCACATTAGTCTTACCTGCTTTGTATTTTGCGACGAAGTTGAATGATTGTAGGAATTCAACCCACTTTGCATGCCTTGCGTTTAATTTTTGTTGACTATTAATGTGCCGCAATGAATCATGGTCTGAATGTAGAACGAAAGCTTGAGGCTTGAGGTAGTGGCTCTAATGGTCTAATGCACGAACCATGGCATAAAATTCCTTGTCGTACGTCGAATAGTTCAACTTGCCACTATTCAAATTTTCACTGAAATAAGATATTGGCTTACCTCCTTGCGTCAGAACCGCGCCAATCCCCGTTCCACTCGCGTCACATTCGACTTCAAAAGGCTTCGTGAAGTCTGGCAATGCTAATATGGGAGTATTGCACATCTTCTCCTTCATCAATTCGAAAACCTTTTGTGCTTGTTGCGTCCACATGAATTTCCCGTGCTTGGTGCACTCCGTGATAGGACTCATAATGGTGCTGAAATTTTTTATGAAACGCCTATAAAATGACGCCAACCCATGAAAAGATCGTACTTGCGTAACTGTGGTTGGTACTGGCCATGAAGCAATTGCCTCTACCTTCTTTGGATCCAACTTTATACCCTCATGCGTAACAATGTAGCCTAGGAATCTGATTTCTTGCTGCATAAAATCACACTTCTTTAACTTGGCATAAAGTTTTTGTTTCTGGAGTGCCTCAAATACTTGGCGTACATGTCCTAGGTGTTCGTCCTCGCCTGCACTGTACACCAAAATATCGTCCAAGTAAACGACCACAAACTTGCCAATGAAAGGACGAAATACTTCGTTCATCAATCTCATAAAGGTACTGGGGGCATTCGTCAATCCAAACCGCATCACCAACCACTCGTACAAGCCATGCTTTATTTTGAAGGCGGTCTTCCATTCATCACCTTCTCTCATGCGAATCTGATGGTATCCACTTCGGAGATCAATTTTCGAAAATAGTTTGGCACCACTTAGTTCGTCTAATAAGTCATCCAAACGTGGGATAGGAAACCTGTACTTGATAGTGATATTGTTGACGGCTCGGCTATCAATACACATGCGCCATGTCCCGTGTTTCTTTGGTACCAATAGTGTAGGTACTGCACATGGGCTCATACTTTCCCGAACGTAACCTCTCTCCATTAATTCATCAATCTGTTTCTGCATCTCCTTTGTCTCTTCATGATTGCATCTGTATGGGGGGTTTGTTGGGTATTGGTGCTCCAGGTATCAAATCAATTTGATGTTCAATCCCCCTGACTGGTGGTAATCCCTGAGGCAAATCGTCGGGGAAAACATCCTCAAACTCGTGTAATAATTCCTTTAACTTGCGATTCTCAACGTCAGTAAATGGCCTTATTTCCTTAGCCACGATAACATATGCCAGCTGATGATGATGGAATTCCTTCTCAAATTTTTTCCTGTTAACATACATCACTCGTTTACCTTCCTTAGGGGTACTCCTTTTCGTGGCCTTGATGTCACTGGGGTTTAATGGAAGCAAAACCCTAGTCTTTCCATCTTGTGTGACCTTGTAGGTGTTAGCCTCGCCATCATGAATGGTCTTCCTGTCAAATTGCCACGGTCTGCCAAGCAATATATCACAAGCGTCCATAGGTACGATGTCACATAAAACCTCGTCTCGGTATTTACCAATTGCAAAGTTGATTAATGTCTGTTTCCTCACCGAAACTTCGTTATCCTCGTCCAGCCACTTAAGTTTGTAGGGTTTAGGGTGCCTTGTAGTCGATAGTTGTAGTTTAACAACTAGACCTACAGCTACTACATTAGCGCAACTCCCCCCATCGACTATCAGTTTACAAGTTGAATCATTCACCTTGCATCGAGTGTGGAAAATATTTTCTCGTTGCGTCTCATCCACAGATTTTGAATGCAACACCCTTCTTAAGACCAAGTTGTTTTGTTCCTCCTCTTCCTCGTCACTGCTCTCAGGCCTACATTCTTGGTCACTGTCTACTTCACTCTTGCGATCGTTCTGAAAATTTTCTATCTCGCACACATCCCTTAATGACAAAACCCGAGACGTTAGGCACTCTCTTTTGTAGTGGCCATAACCCTTGCATTTAAAGCACTGTATCTTGGGCGTGCCATCATCGAAGGTGGCTTCCTTCTTCCCTTTATCTTTCTCCATGTTGGAAGGCATCTTGTCATCGTTCTTGCTCGTACCTGAGGCCATGGGTAGTGGTGTTTGCTTCAATGGTGTAGAAAAGGTCTTCGAAAAGGCCTTGTTTGGTGTCCTTTTTCCCAATGATTCTACCATCGTTGCGAGCTTACATAGTTCGTGAAAAGATAGAGTTGGTTGCAGTTCTACCTTGTCACGGATTTCGTAATTTAATCCACCTAGGAATCGAGCCACGGTTTGCTCCTCCCTCTCCTCAATATCACACATGATCGTCGGTTTCTCGAATTCCTCCACGTATTGCGCAATGGTCCTCGTGCCCTGCTTCAACGTTGCTAGCTTCACATATAAAGATTGCTGATAATTATTAGGGACGAACCTTTGCCTTAATACTTTCTTTAGTTTCTCCCAAGTTTCGATCTTTTTCTTGCCTCCCCTACTGCGTTGTTTCTTTAAGTTTGCGTACCATAAGGCTGCGTATTTTGTTAATTTGGCCACTGCAATCTTGAATTGTTTTTCGTCGTTGGTCCCCTTGTACTCGAACAATCTTTCTAATGCCAATTCCCAATCAAGATAGTTTTCGGGTTCACCTTGGCCATCATAATCACTTACTTTGAATTTTAGCCCACGATCATCATCTGCTTTGTCGTTCTTGTTATTCCTGGATTCGTGGTTGATAACCTTGAGGGTTAGTTGTGTGACCATCTCCTGTAGTGCTGTTGTTTGTTGCGCTAAGGCTTCAATCAATGGATCCCGTTGAATAATCTAATTATTTGTGTCGTTGTCTCCCATGATTGTCGAACAAACCTAGAGCTCTTGATACCACTTGATATATAACTTAATCTGATTGTGTAAGGACTCAGTTAGGGATAGGTGAAATTGGTAACTTGGAACACTCACAAGTTAGAAATCTCGTATGATTTAGGTTAAGTTGGAATACTCGACAACTTAAGGCTAAAAGTGTTTATGGTTTTATGACAACACTCAATCACAAAACATAAACTAGAGAGATGAGTATTGAAACTACAACACTCAAGGATTGCATAAACTCACAATGCCGTGTGAATAATTGTATTGAAAACTAATATTAATCTACTTATTATTAATAATAATGTGTCCCTTATATAGGGTACAACTTATGCTAATCCAACTAGGATTAGCTATGTTTATCTACTAGTAAAACAAAACTTATCCTACTTTAATTATTATTACTCATGCGCCTAAAGATAACATGAACAGCATGTATATCTTATAAAACATTAAAACTATCTACACCCTAGCTATGCAATAATGTCCCTGCGCCAACCCTAAGCCATGGATTGTTAAATCCTTTATGCCACGCACTTCTTGACGACTTAGTATCAGTTCTTTGTCCTCAATGCTTGTTTTTACTTCCTGATCAATATATGTATATATATGTATGTATATATATGTATATATGTATATCTACATTAATAATGTACTGATTAAGACGAATCAAACAAAGACCTCACATGACAATATTTTTTCTTGTAAATTGAAAAAAAAAATTGAAAAGATTATATCTAAATATGAATAGTGCCAAAATTTCAAGTGAGAAAGATAAAAAAATAAAGAGGGATATCTTTATAAAAGAAAATATGACATGAGACCCATAGATACAATACCTAAAAGAGTTATACTAACATTGTTATATTTTTCTTAAAGAGAAATTTCATTAATTGAAGGTCAAATTACATCTACAATAGATATTAAAAAAAACAAGATACAATTAAAAAAGGTTAAATCAATTTCGTCTTCGAAAAAACTACAATGAACCAGATTGAGCAATACGTTACAACCCCTTGTATTTGCTGAATCAAGCAGCTATTAATGAGGAACTCTATCATTCTGACATAGTTTGAAAAGAGCATTCTTGATCGAGTCATGCTAATCACATTCGAAATTCCAATACCTTCATATTGAGTCTCAATTTTCAACCAATGAAAACAATCTCTCATTACCTAAAAACAAAAAGAATATATTCACGACTCGCATAGGGGGACAAAGAGATCTCCACAATGGAGACTAAAAACTCCATAATAGGGTTTGAAAAAATCTCATAAAGAGATATTATTTTATTCAGCAAAACAAGAAAATGAACTAAAAACTGAAAATAAAAGGGAAAAAGGGACTTATCATGAATGAAATCATTCATGACAACCACTAACTAAAGAAGAAGGGGTAAAGAAGGCTAGGGTTTAGAAAGAATGAGAGAGGGGAAAAGTTATATCTAATTAAATAATCACACGACCACTATTTGCGTATAGTGGGAAAAGTTAATAAAGCCTCTTTTTCTTAGCACTATATTAAAATTTAGAACAAAATTCGCTAACATATCTATACAAATATATCAAAAGGCATTCCAATCAAAGGAACGGTGCCACGTGGCACTCTTCTCAATTCAAGCTTCTCATACACATGTTTATAATTTCAATAAAAGCGTTCCTATCAAAGGAACGGTGCCACGTGGCACTCTTCTCAAGCTTCTCATACACATGTTTATAATCTCAATAAAAAAATATTAGCAATGTGTACTTACTAGGACTCGAACACATGACCTTTGAAATGTAATGTGAGAGTTCAACCACTAACTCATTACAATTTCAATGCTTTAATGTTTCAAAGTAAAACATAATAAAACTTTATAATGATATGTAATCATAAAAAGATGCAGACAAACTTTTTGATCTTTAACCTTTTTTATTAAGTAATAACATTCTCTTACCCAAATTCCACGAAAATTGTTATTTTTATCCTCAATTCCTTAGAAATTTTTTATAAACTTATCATGTCATAACGTCCATTTTTCAATTCCGCACTCGACAAAATATTATGAAAAGCTAACATAATCAATTATAAAATTTACGAAAAAATTTATATTTGATAATTGTAGCTAACCGTATAGCCCGGACCAAAATACTAGTTGATTTTGTAAATCGTGCCTTCGGAGCCTAGTATTAATTATCAAGTGTCACCAGCTTTGGTATATTCATTAGGCACCATCACTATGCTTTTTCCTATGGCCTCCTCTATGTGGATCCAAAAGATAAATTAGACCTACTACTCATCGTTAATGTAGATGACATAATGAAGCAAACAATACACACCTAAGCACTAACGGAATGATAGAATTGAGTACATTTCACACAAAATGTCCATGTCAGGTCAAGAGTAATGCACCTCCAAAAACAAGCAAGTGTCCTTACTTTTATTTTTGATTTTCATTACTATCACACCCCATATTCAGAGGGTGATTGGTTGGATGAGAAAATATTTTTCTAGAAAAGTGATTTTTTCCATTTTCCTTCGACGGGTATGTGAAGGGCAAAATGTAATTTTCTGGATGAAGGAATAATATAATTCTTAGGTGGAAAACCGATTTCTTTTTAGAGGAAGGAATGCAACTTTTTTCCTATTCCTTACCTTCTCTTTTTCCCATCAATCCTCTCCCTTTCATTTACATTCTTCCTCTTTTCTGTCACTTTTCATGCAAAAAACCAAACAAAGAAAAACTGATCTTCATGATATGTTACTGATTTTAATTTCCCAAACCTGATCCCTATTAATGAGATGGGAGGTTTGGATGGATAATTCCTGAGAATATCAGCAAGAAGGAAGAGCATTCTCTAGGATAATATCAATGAAACAGTGGATTTCACATAGAGAGAGAATAAGAAAGAATAAGATTTATTGAGAGGGAATTTTGTGTAATATATTTCATGATCTCATTATAGAGAATCCATACCATATATTTAGTGTTGTAGGATACTATATTCTTGCATTACATAAAAGGAAATGGAAATATGTATAAGTGGAGATGTAATCACATCCGTACATCCATAACAACCTCTCAATATTTCTGACTTATTTATGCCACCTCATCTCTAATTCTAACGATATGCCCTTCTTTCCCATATTCTTCCCCCCTTCCTTGTGCCCAGCTGGCAGCTCCTCGGTGACTCCAGTAGTTGTATTGTAGGTATTGTAGATGATCATATCAATACTCCCTCCTTGAGATGATCCTTGACCCCAAGGATCAAATGTGGGAAATTGCTCTTCAATTTTAGCATCATCCTCCCATGTAGCATTTTCAGGGCCTGGTTTCCTGTATGAGACTAGTGGATGAGCCATTGAACAACAGCATGGTTATGGTTTTTAACCGTTCTTTTATCAATGACTGTTAAAGGGTATTTAGGAGTATAATCAGGTGTGACCTTAGGAAGGGAGTTGTTAGAGGTGGGGGGGGTTTTCCATAATGTTTCTTAAGTTGAGAGACATGTAATGTGGGATGCACCTTGGAGTCAGGGGGTAGTTGCAATGTGTAAGCAACTTGTCCCACCTTCTTAATCACCATATAAGGGACATAATACCTAGCAGCAAGCTTATGATTGGGTCTAAACTCCACTGAAAATTGCATGTAAGGCTGCAGTTTTAGATAAATCCAGTCCCCAATGGTGAATTAATTGTTGCTAGTCAGCCAGTTGCTTCATTCTGTTCTGAGCTCTGGTCATGTGTTCTTTGAGCAATTGTATCATTTGTTCTTTGTGTTGCAGACTTCTATCCACTGTGTCTACTTGCTTCAGTAAGGTAGGGCCTATGGACTGGGGGAGGTTGATTGTAGAGTATTTCAAAGGGAGTCTTCAGTATTGCAGTATGGAAGCTAGTGTTATACCAAAATTCAGCCAAGGAAAGCCACTTAGCCCATTCTTGAGGTATTTCACTAGTCATGCACCTCAAGTAGGTCTCCACACATCTTTCCAATACATCTGATTCTGTCTGAGAATGATAAGCAGTTGAGAGGAGATGGGTGACTCCTTGCAGTCTCATGAACTCTTTCCAGAAGTTACTAATGAAGATCTTATCTCTGTCAGATATTATGGTTTTAGGAAAACCATGTAACTTATAGACATAGTCTATGAAGGCTTGAGCTACTTGGACAACTTGGAAACTGTAAAGGGATGCGAAGGGGTTATGAAACGAGCATATTTGCTCAAACGATAAATGACCACCATTATGACTGTTATAACGGGCGTGAGAGAGAAACAAATTATGAATGCAAAAAGCGATAAAAACAGACACCAGATTTACGTGGTTCACCAATTTGGCTACATCCACGGCAGAGAGAGGGAGAATATTTTATTATGTGAGGAAAACCATATTACAGAGAGAAAATAGGCTAATTCGTGGTTTTAAAACCCTAAGATATAAATAACCTATTTATACCCACAACAGAAAACGTGTTTCCGCGTTATTTCCCGTCTGCCCGACCCGCGCCCGCAGGGTGTACCCTGCGCCCGCAGCCAGCCATCCCCATTCACACGAAAGTTCTGCCCGCCCGCGAGGTCGACCCTGCGCCCGCGGGATTTCGGGCTGCTGCATATCGACGAATTCCTTCGCCCGCGAGATCGAGCCCGCGCCCTCACAACTTTTCTCTTGTGCATTTCGACGAACATCTTCTAAGCACAACAATTCAAGGCATCTTTTACAATGACTTCCTTGCTCCCTGATTCAGGAAGTCTTTCAATAAAATCCATTGTAATGTCATCCCAGTTGCCTTGTGGCACAGCTAATGGCTGTAATAAGCCAGGAAAAGCAGTGTGATCATATTTGCACCTTTGACAAACTGTGCAATTCCGGATATACTCAGTGATAGTTTGTTTCATTACTGCCCAAAAGAACATACTATGAACTTTTTAAAGGGTAGCCTGTATCCTTGAATCCCCCCCCCCCCAGTGGATTCATGCAACCACTGTAAGATTTTGTTCCTCAATTGCTGGTCATTGCCAATGACTAATCTTCCTTTTCTCCTCAATTGGTCATTTGTCCACTGGTAATGAGGGTGAGATGTAGGATCAGCTTGCAAGTCTTGGATAACCTTCAGTAGGTTAGGGTCAACTTGCCAATGTAGCTTGATTTCCTCAAGTAAGTTGGAATACATGTAGCTCACCACAAGGTATCTTCGACAAAGCAACAACAGCTTTGTTCTTTGTCCATTACTTATACTCCACTACATAGTCATACCCTGCCAACTTGGAGAGCCATTTTTGTTGGAAGGGGGTGGCTAGTTTGTGGTCGAGCAAATACCTCAAACTTTGCTGGTCTGTTCTGATGACAAAAGGTTACAACATTAAATAGTGATGCCATTTTTTAACTGCAAGTATAATAGCTAGAAGCTCTCTTTGATAAGCTGAAAGCTGACATTCCTTTCAGACAAAGCCTTGCTACTGTAGGCTATGGGGTGTCCTCCCTACATTAACACAGCTCCAATACCTCCTCCTGATGCATGTATTTCAATAAGGAAAGATTGTTGAAAGTTAGGTAGTGTTAAGACTGGTGGGGTCACCATCTTTTGCTTGAGTTTGTAGAAAGCTTTTTTTGCTTCTACTGACCAGTGGAATGAATTTTTCTTGAGCAAATTAGTCAAGGGTCTATATATATTGCCATATCCTTCTACAAACCTCCTATAGTACCCAGTAAGACCAAGGAATCCTCTTAATTGCTTCAAGGTGGTGGGGATTAGCCAATCCACCACTGCTTGAATCTTGTCAGGTTCAGTTGTGACACCTTGTTGTGAAATAATGTGACCCAGGTAATTGATCTGGATGGCAGCAAATGTGCACTTCTTCTTGTTAGCTCTTAGAGAATGCTCCCTCATGGCTTCAAAAACTTGGGGTAAGTGACCTACATGTGCCTGCCAAGTAGGACTATACACTAATTTGTCATCAAAAAAAGAAAGTACAAACTTTCTAAGAAAGGATTTGAATACAAAGTTCATGAGTGCCTGAAAGGTTGAAGGAGCATTGGTTAGCCCAAAAGGCATAACTAAGTACTCATAATGGCCCATGTGAGTTTTGAATGCAGTTTTGTGAATATCGTCATTATGCATTCTGATTTGATGGTACCCTGACTTCAAATCAATCTTAGAAAAATATTGTGTGCCTTGTAACTCATCCAGCAACTCCTCTATGACAGGAATGGGAAATTTGTCCTTTATAGTAGCCTTATTCAAGGCTCTATAATCTACACACATACACCACCCTCCATCCTTCTTCTTCACTAAGACCACTAGAGCTGCAAAAGGGCTGTTGTTGTCCCTGATAATGCCCTGGTCTATCAATTCTTGCACTAGTTCCTCAATTACATCTTTCTGGGATGTAGGGTATCTATATGGTCTGAGGTTAATAGCATTTGTCCCCTCTTTGAGAGGAATCTTGTGATCAAAACAAGGCCTAGGAGGTGGTAGTCCAGTAAGCTCCTCAAAAGGATCCTCAAACTCACTCAATAGAGAGCAGATGGAAGGATGTAATTCATCATTCTCCAGTTATACTCCTTGTAGTTGGGGAGTTCATTCCCATGATGGTGTAACTACTTGCATCATAGAAAGTTCTTCTGTGCTTTGTAACAGCTTGCACATTTTTTCAGGTTGGATTTCTTTCGATCCCTTGTTTGTAGCTCCCCTCAATCTCACCTTCTTCCCCTGGTGCTTAAACTCAACAGTTAGGTTGTTGAAATCCCACAAAATTGGACCTAATGTTGAGAACCATTGAACCCCTAGTACAATATCACTCCCACTAAGTGGAAGTAGCAACAAATCAGCACTAAAGCTTTGCCCCTGCATCCTCCATTCGAACCCCTTAATCATAGAGTCACATGTTAATTGTCCACCACCAGCCACCTTTACCCACATTGGGTTTATACCCTGCAATCCAACTTGAGAGCTACACCCACATCATTAAAATTATGTGTGCTGCCACTATCAAGCAATAGGTGTAAGGGTTTCTTTCCATGGTAACCTGTAACTCTCATGGTTTGGAAAGAGGTGATACTCTCCATGGCTTGTACAGACAAGTGTGCACACTAGGTACTCGTCTCTTCTACCATGATTTCTCCTTCAGTTTCCCCTACTTCCTCCTCTATTTCTTCCTCTACCTCCAGATGGTACAACTGAGGTCTTCTACCCTTGCACCTGTGGCCATTTTCATACTTCTCATCACACCAAAAACATAGACCCTTAGCTCTTCTGTCATTGAATTCCGCTGAGGTATAAGTTCTTTTATTGGTTAGGGAAGGGTTAGTTTGGTTATTTGAGGTGTTCAGGGTTTTTGGATTGAGGGTTATATGGTGTGTTTTGGTTATTTGTGTGGTGGTAATTGTTCTGAAAAGGCTTGGTGTAGGTAAGGGTTGGTAACAGGGGTGGTTGTTTGCTACGTGTTTTAGTTTTTCTGAATTTGTTGGCTAATTCCTGCAGTTTGGCCAAACATAAAGCATGTTGTATGGTTTGAGGAGTGAACATTCTCACCATCTTGATTTCATCATCCAGTCCCCCAATACAACAAATCAACAAATCCTTTTCAGTCAATTCTAGTCTACTGACAATAGCATCAAAACAATCATGATAGTCCTGAACTGAATTGGTTTGCCTTAATGCCTTCAGTTCATACATTGGATCATCATAAGGTTCTCCAAACCTGATGGTTAGATCCTTCACATAGTCATCCCAGATTGGGTTAATCTCTCCTTCTCTCTTTACATAAGTCTGATGCCATAATAGAGCTTTCCCTTCCAAGTGTATGGCTGCTATTTTCACTCTCTTGGATCATCTATCTTATCCAGTTCAAAAAATTGAGAACATTTATACAATTAGGGTTTAAGGTTTGTTTCATCAAATTTAGGAAATTCTAGTTTAGTTAATCTAGTAGAATACTGATAATGATTATGAGATCCCCTATCACTGCCATTTGGAGTGTGGATTCTCACCCCAGGTGATCCATTCTATCAGCTATCAGTTTGGACAATTGTACAGATAACCCACACATCAGATCATTCATTTCAGTAATTGATCTAGCATTTCTATCTATGTTTAAGCTGTTATTATTACAAGCTTCACTAATTTTCAGATTTTGATCTTCCAACATATCATATCACTTCAATCGTGTTTATCCCCAAGAGAGTTTTTCATAGAAAATCATTTTCTATTGAAATGCTTTCCATCCAACCAAAGAAGCCTTAGACAGTATTAAAGAATAATGAAAATGAGAAATTCAGAAATAGCCCGTCATTCACCGTGTTATTCCATACACAGAAGAAAAATATTACTCCAACTTACTACAATTTTATACTAATTTAGTAACTTGCGCAAAATGAGACATAGGATTAGGATAGGAGTCCATAGGACAGGGGACGATGTGATTTCATGGCTTCATAACAAGGTTATAAATTCATAAACTCTGATAATAATGGCATTCTAAGCTACAATACTAATAACAATAGAACATGCTACAGGACTAACAACAGATAATGTGTGCATATGACTTCTCAACTCAAGGACGTTGTTGTTACACCCTATCAAACAGATCCTATTCAGGGTCGTGTGTGCATTACTCCATGAAATGGTAAACATACCGTTACATAGAAAGACAAGAACAACATATGATGTGCAATTTAACCTGGATAATCACTATTGTTGATGAAAACAGGGAAAGGAACAATGGAGAATCTAAGTCTACACATATTACTCCTTCCATCCCAAAATGTCTTTCTTAGTTTGGCACCATTACTATTTACTAACGGTAGAACATATGTGGCGTATAGCATGTGGTACTATATTTTCTTAAGATAGAAGAGAATGGTAATAGAAGTAGAACTAAAAGATTGAAAGTGTGGTCGAGAGTAACACATTGTAGAGTGATGAGGAGAAAGGGCTGAAGGGATAGAGAAAGATTTTTCTAACTCACCAGAGTACTGTGAGATACAAATTAAGGGAAGTGTGAAGAGCATTGTATGACGAAGTTCATGTACTCAACTTTTCATGTGTTGATCATTCATAGCAGAGAACTACTCTCCTAATACTACAAAATTTTCTGATACCTGTTTGTTTCACATGAGTTTGTTTAACCATGATCCACCAGACTCAATGAGATTAATCAGATTTGACTACTACATAAGTCTGAGGACACTTACCAACTTAGCTCTTGCTCTAGAGGACCTGAGCATCAATAGCAGTGAGGTGTTGATCATCAAGACGCTTCCATGTTTTAATAGACTTGACTGCTCCCCAGCCTGCTTTACTAGTCTTTTTCAATTTTACCGCCACCACTCTTGCCCTTCTAGCCCAACCAGCCTTCCCATAGGCATGGTATCCAAAACCACCAGCGTAGCAAAGATTTATATCCAACAATTTACCACAGAAGTCATTTTTGTGATCATGACCAGTAAAGACAGCTCTGACATTCCCTGCTTCAAGCATGGCTGTAAAGAAGCCTGAATTTGTGCTAGGCGAGGAAATGCCTTCTTGCTTAACACCTGTAAAGTTTGTTGCGTCGAAACTTGCGTATTCAGGCAATGGAATGTGGAAGTACACAAGCCCAGGAGCAGATTCCTTTTGAGGCTTCGGGTGGTCCATGTATGCTTTCTACAACGGAATTGTTTTCATTGTCATTCAAGCTGAATATGTATTTCCTAGGTTTTTGAAACAAATAGTCCACATGCCAGAGATGATATTTTTCATATGAAAAATCAAATCTGAAACCTAAGGATTTTTGTATCCGTAACAAATTATGACATAGACAGAGAAATAGTACCTTTAATCTGCTAAAAGTATGTAGAAACCAAGACTGTTGAGAGGCTTTTATCCAGCCATATCCAGGAATTAACGGAACTGTCGAGTAGTCTCCACTATCAAGGAAATAAAGATTTAGAACTGACTTGTTATGGAATTGTGAGCCACTAACTCCAGCCACCTCCAAGTTGTAGTTCCCAAATCCATCGATTATTCCAGCATCAGGAGGATTCACAAGAGATAAGGTATTCTTCATGTTGACTATATGTTTCATGACTCCTTCCCTTGAAAGAGTGGATTCCTGATCATGGTTTCCAAGAACAGCAGCCCAAGGGATATTGGACATCACAGCTGGAGAAAATGCAGCATCCAAGGATTTAGCTGCATCAGTAGCATCTAAGCCAAAAATGTTGTCACCTGTTGCAACAGACAAACTATAAAAAAAAAAAAAAAAAAAACAGGTGCACCATTACACCCAAATTATTTTCTTTATCATTTTGTTAAAAAGAGAAGCCGGACATGAGCATAAGCAAAGTCTACAATGCACCGACCAAACTGTGAGAGGTGAGAACTGACTTATTATGGTCATATTCCGCCGCTCATACAACAAGCTTTCTACAAAAACTGATTAAAAGACAAGGTGATATGACCTTCAGCAAATAGGTACATAGATGAGAGAATTACAAAGAAAATAGAAGTTCACATATTTCAAGGAGGGAATATAATGTCTCAGAGCAAAAAGGGAAGTTAAAAGGCTTGGCTAATCCTCCATACTAAAATCTGATTATGAAAAAGATCCTCTTAGTAACTACGACATATATATATTGGAGAAGATTAAAACTCTAAGTTGCACCAGATTGAACAATGTATTCTGAAAAACCTAACATCACGCTACATAGGAATTAAGCTGCACAGAGAAATGAACCGTTTGTGGTTCTACATTCCTCGGCTGTCATGTTCAGCCAAGTAAACTAGCTTCCTTCAATGGACTTGTTCACGACCTCTACGAGAGGTCCCTAATTACCGTCACTATTCATTATGTCAACTTATATTGTCAAATGATTCTAGAGGGTGACAATCTACCGACAAGTAACAGATATGATTTCCCTCTTAAACTTCAACTGTTGCTAGCATTAAATCCACAGATTGAATTTCAACCATCAATTTAATTGGTAGCATTTGTTCTCTCAGAATTTTCTCTCTACTTCAGCTTCATTTTGATGAATATTCTGAATTGCTCTGCTTCTGCAGTTCTGTATTTCTCTCTGCATTCGAGTATATTCTAGCAAAGGAACCTTTTTAGCCACTAAAGCTCCGCTGCATACATGGGAAGGATAGAACAGACCTAAAATATATATAAATAATAGCATTCCCTAGTCAGTGAGCTTTGAATTTCAGAACTACGTTTAAAAAAAAAAACACGGCTCATACACCAGGTTCATTACATGTACCTCTCACCATTTAATATAGGGCGACGATTAATTTCTTTTTCTGATAGCTTCATGCAATCTCTAACATCTGATAGACAACCAAATCCTGAGACAGCTGAGAACAAATGGACGACAAATCCAAAATTTCAACTGATCTCACTTATCAAATAATCCCCTGAGTACAATAAACATAGCAACAGGTTGGTAACCCTTTCACTAGATTCAAATAGTTATCCCCGCATCAGAAGATTCAGAGTAGCAAATGCAACTCTGCTGTCTTCTCGAACAGACTAGAACCTAAATTAAATTGCAAAACTCACCACTTTCCAAGATAGTTAGTCCCTAATGAGCTAATGGGAAATTCTCTGACCCTGGATTAAAGTACACTAAATCAAATGTCTCAGTCTCACTAGATTATTAATTACTTATTGCTGCTATGAAATTGTAGTCCAGTCCATTAATTCTAGATGAGTCTGAGTAACACAGAAAGGGCCCATAATCTTTCTCATCCTCCACATTTTAACAGTCTTTCTCATGTGAGCCTTAATCACACACACACACACACAAACACACACACACACACACACACACGCACATACACACACACACACACACGCACACGCACACACGCACACACGCACACACGCACACGAACACACACACACACACACACACACACACACACACACACACACACACACACGAAACACACACACACACACACACACACCACACATAATATATATATACACACACACGCACATATATATATATATATATATATATATATATATATATATATATATCCTATAACAGTGACATCAGAAAAAAGCTAAGATTTTATTAAAGTGAGATCTTCTCAAACATTTTCTAACACAAAAAGTTGAAAGAAGGGCCAACAAAAGAGAAAATGACACAAAGAGCAAGAAGTACCAGTGAAGACGACAAGATCAGGCTTCTCAGCTTTAATCATACGCTGGATAAAAGCAGTAGTGTTGAGATCAGAGCACCCGTCAACCTGATTAGGCAACACATCCATGCAGGCTGTGGTCTTTCCATCAGCATAGTGCATGTCTGCTACTTGCAAAATCTTGAATTCCCCCTTTCTGTTAAACCTCAAGGGTGTTGAAATTGCACTTATTGGTCCAGAACAAATGCATAATGCAATCACCACAAACAATATCTTAAAAATAGGAAACGCGCAAACAAGCACTCTCTTATTACAGAGAACTGCCACCATTACTGCTGTATATATTTGCTTTTGGTTTGGTCCCAATTACCACAAGAGGTCCAGAATGTATGCTGCAACCAAAGTAACGGATTGTCATCGAACTCCTCAATGCAAGTCAGGAAGGACTAAATGGAATGCTAATTGCAGCACTATGAAGCATAGTATCACAAAAAAAAAAAAAAAAAAAAAAAAAAAAAATATCATTTTACAATACCATGAGAAAACTCATTAAATTGGACATCAACCAATAAGGCTCTATGAGATTAGGAAACAAACGTTGCCCACTAAGACCCTATAAGAATGGACCACAAAAACATTAAGGCTCCGTTTGGTAGGGCGTAAAACGTTTTCCCGGAAAACTATTTTCCTTTATTTTCATTTTTACATTGTTTGGTTGGCAAAAGAGTGTAAAACCATTTTCCCTTGGGGTAAAATTACTCTCCCAATGATGGAAAACCATTTTCCTTTCAAAAATGAAGGGAAAACTATTTTCCTTATCTCTCTTGTACACTTCTCCTTACTTTCCCTTTCATTTTCCTTTCATTTCATCATTTTTTTTTTACATCGAACCAAACAACGGAAAACTAATTTGAAATTGTGTTTTCCATTGTAAATTGTTTTCCATGAAAATCAATTTACACTGAAAATGTTTTACGCCCTACCAAACGGAGCCTAACACAAATATAAAGTTACATCTACTGATCATCAGCCACAAATTTTCCTCACCAATAAGGCTCTAACAAATTGGACTACCTATGTTGCACTAAACGAAAACGTAGAAACAGGGAAATTTGATTATAAAACAACTAGGAAACAAGGACATAGATACTAAGATTAGTAAACTAGTCACTTTCCTCCTTCCCACAGTAAAGTAACAATGCTTCCAATATACATTAAGGTAACAATTGAAGGTGGCCACTTTGTGAGTTTTCTGTACTATCAAAATATGAATGTAATTGGCTTTAAAATATATTGCTATTAATTCTTGTGAGGGAAAGTGTGGACTTCAAGAAATTAATAAAGTTGGAAAATCAATACACTATAATCAGATTCACAAAAAACATAGAGTTCAATATCAATTTCACAAAACCCGAACCTAGCTGCGTCATGGTATGACCACTACCTTAGAAGCGATTTAGCAACGACTGGTACAATTTCAAACTCCGGCGTCGCCACCAAGGTTAGCACAGTGATCACACTATCCTGTGTACCTGGATTCCGGGATTGGATGTTGTCAAGAACCGCTCACAATAATGTTGGGTGAACAAAATCAAGAAGCAAAGGTTTTTGTTATAGCTTTTTGGTAGTTCACAACTCTGATTTTTATATGAATGTTACAGCATGCCTCACTAGAAGCTTTTAAAGATAGTCAACAAACTCCTCATAAGGAGGAGTCATAAAATACACTTCAGGGAAAGAAGGTTGTTGAAGCAAAGATATAGCAACAGCTTTCACTCATCAATCAACAAAATGCCATAATTGAATTTGCAGCCTTTGAAATTATTTAACAAAATGGAAAAAATCAGTCCACCTAGCTATGTGTGCCATTACCTTTTTGTTAACGTCAATTATTCTTTTCTTCATTTTTTATTTTTTGAAATAAATTGGTTTAAATCTAATGAGTTTATAGTTTTATAATGCAACTACAGCAGCAACAAAATAATCCGAAAGTAGTGGGTAATCTAACTTAGTAGGTAAAGTCGTGTGAGAGTAAGAGCGTGGTATCAAGACCTTGGATCAAATCATATTTTTACACAATTGCATTTAGAAGCTCATTCAAAAAATAACGGAAATTAGCTAATACAAGACACCTTCCATAAATTGACATATAAAGTGCAACTAGAAGCACATGAGTCATATTAAAATTAATCTAAGCATCTGGGCATACAAAAAATATATATAGATAAGACTAAAAGAGGTAAAAATAGAGAATACTAACAGCTGTTCATGCAGAGGCAGTAGAACTATAATTTATAAAGAGCCAAGAGGGAGCACCATATATCATTTTGTAGGCATAGTAGTCATTGCTTATTACTTCACTTTATTTGCTACTTTTCTCGTGTGCTAGGTAGGTGGGCGGTGGGAGTAATTAGATGAGCGAAATTATTGGAAATGAATGTTTGGACATTTTGCAGCGGATGTCATGTCAGTTGTCACCAATCACCATTGGAGCAAAGTGAGAAACTCTTGGGATGACTCATGACTGGAGGAGAAAAGAGCCCGATTTTGAAATTTCTCGACTTCGTGTCAATCAAATTTCACACTTCACACAGTGGCAATTTCCACTTTCTGGAGATGACCCACGCTGTGCCACGCTCCACAAGTGATGATTGTGGTGGGTTCATTTTGGGGGTTCGTGGATCGCTCAGAGTTATTTGACGAGCGATTATAGGTTTTTCACTTTTTCTTTTTACATGGTGAGTTAAAAAAAAAATAAAAATAAAAGATACGTGGTGAGTTATTAATTAAAACTAGTCATATTTAGGGATATTTCATTTGGTACCATTGAATTTTTGGCTTTTTCATTTGGTACCACTGTTATTTTAAAATTCCACATGATACCACTGTAATTTAATATTAATTTTTATCATACCATTTTTTTAGAGTAAAATGTTAGTTAATGGTTGAACAAGAATACGATTTTGTTTGTGTTTGCATGCTTCTATTTGTAGTTGCAAAAATTAATAAATTAAGATTTTAGGGTGTCGTTTTACCCCTTAAAGCTCTATTCTTCAGTCAAAATTTTCATAAAAATAATCATATTATTCTATGTCTTTTTATTGTCAAATATGACTTCAACTTTGACCTTAACGACTAAAACGATTACTAAAACCTTAACGCAAATTAAAACATGTACATCGAAGTAAAACTCTAGCCTATCCTAACTTAAATTAAGACTTTACTTAGTTGAATGCTACAATAGAGAATAAAATCAAATTATAGTGGTACCATGTAGAATATCTGAAAAATAGTGGTACCAAATAGAAAAGTCAAAAGTATAATGGTACCAAATGGAATATTCCTCATATTTATTTATATCCTAACAATAATAAAAGAGGGAATGTCCCTAACCAAACAAAACTCTCTGCTTCGTGAGAGAGCTAATTTGGTTAGGCTCAAACACCTGGTTCTTTTTACTGGTTTTCCCAAATCAAAAATCATCAACATAATTTGCTTAATTTTATGCCACCTAAAGAAACTGACCCATGCAGCTTTTATATTCGTTGGGCTCTTAAGGACAAATACCGTAGCTTACTTGGTTTTTGCTATATATTGCTTATAACTTAGAAGATAAGGATCACGCATTTTTTTCTAAAACAATATTCTATCATATATAGGTTCATTCAATTATCATCAAGGAAGCACCAAAATTAAATAATGTTGGTTAATGATTACACACTTATAGATTATAGCTAATAAAATTTTTAACTTCAACTAGGAGGGGGCTTTTAGCCTCCTATAATGATAATGGAATCTCCTAAGAGGTACCCACTAAACAGGGTTTACTCCGCAACTTCACCAAGAAACTTAATTCTAATTAACTGTGGTATAGTATATATAGAATATGTAATGTAATAAGCAATTAACTTCTGCGATGTGCGGTCGTTTACAAATATCATATATGGCATATTTACTATATTGACAGCCTCTTCATTCATGCAATCTTTAAATAATGTGAAATTAAATTATTCACAAGTCATAAGCTGACAAAAGCTTTAGAATGTTAGAGATTCAGCTATTTTTATTCGTCATTGTTAGCTGCTTGGTTTTTGCTATATCCTAACAATATTAAAAGATGGAGTTACCCCATCCAAACAAATTCTCTGCTTTGGAATTTGGTTTGCCACAAACAAACCAATAGCTTAGGAGTGATATGGACACTCTTTGAAGCTCTTTCTTTGACATTTGTTCCTCCTGGAATTAGAAGTGATATGGACACTATTTCAAGCTCTCTTTTTGACATTTGTTCCTCTTGGAATTCATTTGTTATTCTCGATTGTTATATATAGATTCTCACTTGCCAAATAGATACAAGTTTATATACTACTATCTTTTTTCAGTTATGTCCGAGATGTCAATAATGGAAAAATTAAAGTTAAGATACATGGTACAATTTTAAAAGAGGAAAAGCTGTTTTTTTTTCTTTATAAACGAAGTAAATATTGCATAAATATTGCTTTCTTTGAACTCTTATCAATGTAGTAAAGGTCGTAATGTCGAGAGAATCATTATGGCAACGCATACAAGTAGAGGTCATAATTGTCTATATATATTGTAAAAATCTATTTTTTATAGAATGGGAAAAAGACATATATGATAGCATAATAACTATATAATACGACCTTAATAGAATAAAAAAATCTGAATCGTGTTTCTAAAAATTCGAATAATTAAAGTGTATATCGTATTGGAAATTTGGATATCTAATTTTTCGGATTTTTTCAACAGCATTCACTCATGTACCTCCTTTGTATTTTTTTTATCTTACCCATTTGCAATATTGACACTATTCAAAATTAGAAAGAATTTTTCTAAATTGTTTTATATTAGAGTGATCAACATAGGCTCGGCCAGCTCGAAAATTATCAGGTTTTGGGCAAAAAAGACGAACCAAGGGAAACCTAAATCCGAAAATTTAGGCTGAACTTTGGCCCGACCTGAAAATGGTCCGATTAACAAGCTTAGTCCGATCCAAAATATCCTCCTAAATATTGGGACATTTATACTTGAATAATTTAAGGTGGAATTATTTAAAAAAAAAAACACAATTTGGGACAATTTATTTCAAAAACCCATACTTCTGAAGACCCGTGCCTTAGGCACGGGCACCCTGAACTAGTATATATATATATATTACATGAGTTTATTTATCATAGGTGTACTATTTGGATATTTCAAAGAAGCAATGAACAGATTAATAGTTTGAGATGTACCATACTCGCGATAAACAAACATGTGGGTTTATGTATAGAAATTTTATTTTATCACTAAAATTATTAATTATATAAGCATATTGTCAATATAAGCTGGTATTCTTTGATAAAAGGAGTTTCATTTTTCTTCATTCATTATTTTCTCCCAAAAATGAGAAGAAGAATCACATAACTACTTTCATGGAGGAAAGAGTGTTTAAGTTGGCTTCACCAAAGAAGATAACATGATCAACAAAAAGGAGATTAGACATTTCAATTTTCCCACCTCTCAGCTTGAAGGGGGTCCAAGATTTTGATGAAACATGCATCATTAATACATCTAAAACGGTACTCTAGGTAGATGATGATGTATGGAGATAGAAGATCACCTTGGTGAGCACCCCTCAAAGGTTTGAAAGACTACACAATGTTCAATAAAGGTCATTTCGTTTCTATCATAAACTTATTCGAGGATAATTTTAAGAGCGAAGAAACCTTTTGTTGTCTTTGTTTAGTCCTTTTTGTTAATTGAATAACTCGTGATGAATGAAGTAACTTTTTAAGGGCTTCATATTATCTCAATTATATGCATATATTACATATCATGTAATTTTGGAAAAATTAATAATATCTAAAAAAATAAAAGTGACTTGAAAGTTTGATAATTTGTTCGTACAAAAGTTTTTTAAAATGCAACAGCAATATATACTTTTTTCCTTGATCTTTGCATATCACATTCACAATTTAGTAGTTTCTCGTACAATATTAGTGGAGATTAGGCATAAAGAATTGGTTAGAATAAAGCTCTTTATCCAAACAAAAAGATAAAGAAATTTCTTGAGGCTTTATTAGTATGATTGCGCAAAAATTAAGGCGATATACTATATTATCTCCCTTAAAAAAAAAATAGATAGTTCGAGGTATAACTTGGGGACACAAGCTCAAGCTGTTCACATATGTAATTTTGGTTACCTTTCATATAACCTTTAATTGTTTCGATCTAAAAGAAAAGCAATCGACCCGTTTCACACGAAGGGTTATCATAAGCTATTGTATACAATATAGAAGGCACGATGATCAATAAAGTGGCTACCTGTAAGCTGATTTGTGTACATATAGTAGTCAAGCATCTCCATTTGATGTTATCAAAGTATTGCCTGCAGAAGATCTTCAACATAGCCTTAAATACACCTAACAAAAGCATGTTAAATTACAACGATGAGGAAGATATTTGATACCGTTAACAAGTCATTGAAGCTGATGAGTCAGAGTTATTAGCCTCCTCTTCAGAAGTTAGATCTGAGCCTTCTCCTTCTTCTTCTTCTATATTATCACAGGCTCTACTAGCAGTCATCTTTGTTAATGCTGCTGTTTTGCTGGCCCTGTGGGAACGTGTTCCTGACATAACAGTTGAAGGAACAACAGACGTAGGTGACACTTCTTCATCAGAAGAGCTTTCTTCACGCCGTAGACGTCTTCTTGAAAGGGTTGGTCGAGTGGAACGTGGAGCTGGGGTTGGTGGTATTTCACTTGAATGATCATCATCAAGATCATAATCCAGATCCAGCATCCCTACAAATACGAAACAATAAAGTCAAAAAAAAGTAATTTGAGAGCCACAAAATTTTAAGGCAACTGAGGAGCTATGCATTCTTAAATGGCCTTGATGTAACCTAAATACAGCACCTCCTATATGTCAATCCTCTATATAGCACTTCAAGCTCCAGCCAACTTAACCCAAATCTGACATAAGGATGCAAAATGATTTTATTTGATAAGTCATTTCTTCTATTTTGTTTCTGTTTTACACAAGGATGAGCTAGTTCTGAAAGCTTGAAATGGTATCTCAACTCTCAAGGCATAAAAAAGATCAAATGTTACAGCCTACTGCAGCGAACACTATCACATGTTACGATAGCCAGAAGAATAACTTTAGGATTTATTACAGATGTGGCTATAATTGAAAATATTTACATGAATTGCTTCTGTAATTTAAATTATACTTATTGTCTAATTGTATCCCTTTCATGCAGCAACTGAAATTAAGCAACAGTGTATTTGCTCCCCTTTGTCTTCTCATTTAATGTCTCAAGCTCAACGTACCACAATAACAGACTTTTCTTCTATATCAACTATCAAGGCTGGGTAGATTAATGTCATTATTTTTTTATTTTTTTTTTTGTTTTTTGACAACGAGGAAATTTGCATTAATATAAAGTTAGAGTACAACCTAAAGGTAATACTACCAAACGAAACAAAAACAAGAAACAACTAACGCTAAGAAAAACAACACTAATTCGTACAAACAACTTAACATAAACACTAACTAGTAACAGTCGAGTCCGAATAAAGTATGTCAGGAGCGATGAGGAGTGAAGTAGGAGATGATAGGAAATCTGTTGAAATACACAATTCTGTCGATCTTCAGAAAGAGATTGTCGTACAACTGCTAGTATACCCCAAAGTCCACTAGGCACGAAATCCCAAGGTCCTTGACGAGCCTCCTGGGATTCTCCTGATGCAACGAACCAAGAAGTCACGTTCAAGCGTGACTTCGAACCCTGCTGTGAGGGTCTTCGAAAATCAGTCACATTAGACTGAAACCCGAAAAACGAGGTGGAGGTCTTGACGTGCCCCAAAACAAGTTGGGGGGCCTCCCACAAGATGTGTTTTTTAGGTGTGATGACACATGAGGTCATCACGAGAATTTGGGGCGAAACTACGCCCCACTGACAGATCCTAAGATCGAAAATGACAATCCCAAAGCCAGAAGACCGACGATCAACAGATCGAAAATAAGCAAACATGAAAGTAATGAAAACAGAAACTACCACCCGACACATAGAGTCACGCCGGCAAAAACACACCGTCAAAGAACCTATACCGTACTAGGCACGCTAAACTTACTAACTCCAACTAATACTAGTGGGGGGACGGGAAGGGGACACTCGACTACACCTAATCCGAACCAGGGGACGGGGAAGGGGAAACTGAGACTAAAACGACCTTGAGAGGGGGGACCGGGGAGGGGAGACTCTTGACCAGGGAAGCGGGGGGGTTGACTACGCCGACGAGCCAAAAAGGGAAGGTGGGAGACACTAAAGGAAGAAGAAACAACCACGAAAGGGGAAGAAAACAACGAGAACTCACGAAACAGGGGAGGGGGGATCGCTCAAAGACACAGGGACGACGACGGACTGGAAAAACGACGACTAACTAGGGAATCCAGATGCGTGAGCCAACGACTGCGGCGGCCTGACCGCCGCGACTACACAAACGAAAAAGTCCGAAGCCGGAAAAGTAAGTACCGAAGGCACCGAAGATTGAAAAAACAGGGGGAGAGGGGGAAGGGAAGCCCTAATAAATGGACTCACGGTGGGCGGGGGAACGCGAAGGGAACCGGCGACGAGGGGAAAGGAAATCGACCCCCGAAACCAACCCGAAACTATCGGAAGCTCGCCGCGGAAAGGATAGACGAACTAAACGGAAAAGCGACGGAAAAGATAAAAAACCGAAGGAAAAACATAAGGGAACTCGCCGGAAACCTGTGCGGCGCCGGATCTCCGGCAAGTTCTAGGGTTAAGAGGGTTGAGTTTGTGTTTTGGTAGAGAGAAGGCAGAGAAACTTTTTTAGAGAGAGAAGCACTTATGTATCCCCCGTCAAGAAAAAAAAAAGTAGAATTAATGTCATTATTTAAGAAACAGTATTTTATACATTTAAAATTAGAATATCATACAGAACTAAAGTTTGCATTTTATTATTGGCCTTGATATAGTACGGATAATACTATTAGAACCTGAATCAACTATTTCAGATTCCAAAAAGGCAAAAATTGCATTTGTTATTCGAGAGATATAATACTAGAATCTGGGAATGATTCAAGGTTTTACCTAGAATGACATTAATTTGATCACTGGACAACTCATCTGGATTTCCATCCAACGCCTTCAACCGTTTAGCCATGATAGTTAGCTCTTTTACAAGCTCTTTATCATATGAAACAGATCCAGCAACACGACTTAGAAGAAGCTGCATCAACTTGATTGTTCCTTGTTCTGACTCTCGGAAATGAAGTAACACTATGGTCTTGCATAGTGCTGAAATATATGATTTCTCTGCTGCTGTTTTCTTTGTCTGGAAGCCAGCCACCTTGCAAATGCAAAAGATTAGCAATTACTGAAGATGGCGTCAGATTTAGATTCTAACATCACCAGAACTGGTAAGTTGAATCAACAAAAGAGAATATTGTATCGCCAAAGCATATGCTTCAACATAGACTCGTCTTAATAACCCCACTATGGTATTCAGAAGTGTTATGTTAAATAATAATAATAATAATAATAATAATAATAATAATAATAATAATAATAATAATAATAATAATAATAATAAGTCCCAAATCGCACTTTTTATAAGCACTTCATTACGTTGTGCTGCCAATCTATAATATGATTCAACAACTGAAATTTTTATGTCAAGACTAAACTGAGGGTCTATGCTCTTGCTGCACAAAACAGTCCCATGAAAGCATATGATGATTAGTTGAATTTTGATGATAGATCACAGATAATTCAGCACTACGTTTTTGAAAAGAATGTCAATGAAAGTTACAAGTAATACCTCAGTAGCTAACCGTATAGCAAGGCCCTCCTCTCCAGCCTCAATTCCATCACTGTGCTCTGAAGAACCTACGTTTTTCTCTGGCAAATTATTTACGTGATTATCAGTCTCCTTTTTATACAATGTCGACTGCATCATCTGTAGCATAAAGCGTGATGCTTGTACGGCACGTTTACGCATAGTAGATATCATGGCAGCAGATCCCCCATGATTCCCATTAATTCCAGGCCATATTGCACGCATCACTGGAACAAAGGCCTTGGAAAGATGCTTCTGGAAATCAAGATAGAACACTCAAATAATGTTATGAATCCACAATGGGGAAATTATTGTGTTCATAATGTGTCACATATTAAGAAGCAGTCTGTTTACAGTTTACCTTATGATTAGCTGACAGTGAAGGATAATGCTCAAAAAACACTGATAGACATTGCTTTAACCTGTTGAAAAAAGCAAAAACAAGCCACAAAAAAAAAAAAAAAAAAAAAAAAAAACTTATAAAGCTGTCCCAGACCAGAAGGCAGAAGTACAAGGATCACAAGAAAAATTGCGGTGTACCTCTGTTCATTGTTCTCCTCGCTGAAATAGAAAGCAATCAACTTGGCCAAGATTAACAAATGTAAGGAACCGGGTATGCTAGGGTAATGCTCACTCAAAAGAAGAATCTTTGCTAAACCCTCCCCAAGAGTCGCTTGGACTGATTCATTCTCCTCAACCTCCAATGTTTGACCAAAAAAATCACTTTCTAAACCAGCACATAGAAGATACAGTACTCCAACATCTACGCCATCAACTTTATTGCACATTTCAGGGGTAAGATGTAGCCGGTTCTCAGGGATCTGTGAGAAAAAATCTTCCCCTATAGCTTTGTCAACTTCTTGAGGACCATGCCACATTACAAGATCTATTAATCCCTTGCTAGCAAGAAGGCTGATGGAAGAGGGGCCCTTGACAAATGATAAACCTAGTTGTTTCACCACTTCTTCGCATGGCCTTCTTTCCAATAATCCATAAAGACCAAGACATCTGACAGCAACCCTTTGGACATCCAAGTTAAGGTGCTTGGCCTATATACATATTTCTTTTCAGTGACAATCTCCTATGGTAAAATGGGGATGGGGGAAGGATAAAAAGGTTCAATAGCAGAGAACATAAATATTTCAAAGATTCATACCCCTGGAAGCAACAAAGCATTCAGTAATTCAATAGGTTCGATAGCCTTGCCTTGTAACCAGTGTAATGATTTTGTGTTTTCCAAGACAAGACCAACGACAGCCAGGCAATGCAACCACTCAATGAAGTCAGCACTTCTTTCCCTGCATGGCCTAGCAAGTTCTGCCACAACCTGAAGAGTAACTTCTTCAAACTCTCCATCAGCAGCATGGACTTTCTTCACCAACCTCACTACTGCATCAGCCCAGTCTCTGTCGCCACCAAGGCTGATGCCATCTCCTATGACAATCTTGTTACCACTGCAGTCTATTTCATATTCAAGCGGCTTATGTAGCAAGTCCTGTACAAACGTGCTGGCAATCCTCCTGATTGTAGCATCAGAGAAGTCAAGCAGCGCACCAAGCAACAACAGCTGCCGTGATGCAAAGCGATAATTTGCTCCTGAAAGAGTTCAGTTTCAGAGGGAGCACACAAAAAGTGGTCAAAGAAATGAACTTTACCTACCTGCTGTGATATGTACTTGGGCTAATTCCACATAATCAGAAACAGTTGCAGGGAGCACTTTCTCCAGGAGCTCACTACTGTCGGATGATTCTGCTGCATAGACTGCAGCTTCAGTGCCTGTAGTTGCAGCAGCATCAGAGCCCTTCTCCTGTCAATATACAGAAGATATTAATGAATGTTTCACGTGTATCTTGACATCACTCAAGCAAAACACATGGCAAACATAGATTAATATAATTCATTACTGATTATTAATTTATGATATAGTTGAAAGGAACAACAAGGACCAGATTATATAACAGTACCTCCAACAATTCAGTTTAGTCTCTGAAATTCTTCTTTATCAATCACCACAAAAGAGGGTTCAAGGTACTTCCCAAAGTATCGATTCCATTAATGTTCAGAGAAAAAAATAAAACGTTTGAAGCTTGTATGACAGAACTACTAATCTATCGCTACAGCATTACTACTATAACGACAATTACTACTGTTTCTGCTGCTACTATTACTATTACCACCCTAGGAAGGTCTAGAATTCGCAACGACTCACTTAAGAAATGTACTTTATGTGGACTCCCAAGTCCCAACCATTCTCGGGATTCATTAATGTTTCAACTATTTATATAATTATTATAATGTGACAAGTCTTAAGTTCATGTCCAAGTTAACTCTAAATTAGAGCGTTTGAGGCCAGCTATACTAGTGCATGTGGAAAATAGTCATCTCAAAATAGATTGACAATTGCAATATCGTTGCAGCAAGCCTTGCAAAATTAATATGACAGCTGTCAGGTTCTTTTTCTTGCACTCATGGTTGGACTAATCTAGACAAACACAAAGATCTAATTAAATCTAATCATGTCCAAGTTTGGCAGGTCGCATCAGACAATAGATGGATTAAATCTTAACTACCCCCCCCCCCCCCCCTCTTGAATTGAAAACAAACAGAATCATTTTTTTTCTGGACACAAGGAAAACTCAGTTCGACGAAAACCGTGATCACTTTTGTATGGAGAAGTGCATTGTCATGCAACCAGAAAAGGCAGAAGAGAGAAATAGAAAAGATGGCAAGAAATTCATTAGAATTCGAACGGAAAGGCTAAATGCCTACCTGGGCCTCTTTATGTAAGTGCTGACACACAACCCTCCAATAGAGAGCAACCTCTGGCTCCAGTAGTTTAAAATCTTGGTTGCAATTATCCGGATCTGCAAATATTAATTCAATACAGCTCAGATGCAAATCTTGAAGAGTAGACTATTATAACTTTTCCTAATATTGACAAGCTCTCCAGCAAGGTTCTTGTGCCACAGTTTTTCAGTATATCCTCTGCAGACAATATCGCTGGATGAACATAGAGAAAAGGTAGTTGTTGAAGTTCAACCTCTAATTTCATCAAAGGATGATTCTTTGAACTGTTGTATCCTCTGACTTCCTTCAGGTTTACCCATGCCAGCACCTAAGAGAGCCTTCATAACAGAAACACCAACATTCTCATATGTCTCAACATCAAGGTACTTGAGAAGTTCAACAGGATTGTTATTGCAGCTTTTGCATAACCATTCATCTATCATTAACTTCAAACATTCTTTTACAACTGCTGGTGAACGATCTGACAGTCCTCTCTGAAGAATTAAAGCCCGGAGCTTGATGCTGACAAGAAAGTTTACAAATGGATAATAAAAATAATAAATGCAAAAAGGAACATGTCTGCAGCAGCACTAACATGTTATTACTGATTGTCACACCAAGTACATATCACATGACAAAGTAAAGGTAGGTTTTGGGATGAAAGAAATAATATCTGAAGCAATTACTAATCATTACACCAAACAAAGGGACAGCAAGGGTGGGACGGAGGAAGACGATATCTGTTTGATGCTGAGTCCCATTAGAAAAGTTCAAAAAGTTCTCTGCCATACTCAAATTACTTGGACGTTCTTCAGGTTAATGTGATGTTTCTTATAGCTTCTGTTGGTATAATTCACTCTATTTTCATTCTTTAAAGTGGTTACAGAAAACATAAGGAAAGAGATTCATGGTTCTAAGCTCATGTATCATGACAATCATTTTGTTGAACAACTGAATACAATATCCTGCAGCATAGCATTGTATTTTCAATAAATCATTAATGAACTGCATTGTTCCTAATTTCGAAGCTTCAACTTCTAATCTCAAGCCACACAGCTGAGTAGCCAAGATTGAACCTTTAGCACTACTCTAAACACAACATTCTGAAAAGTAGCCCGAGTGAAGCAAAATGAGCAACTATATTAAACAGCTAATGTGAAATTACCTGAGGCTCTGGAGAGGAAACTTATTGGCCAAAACGAAATACGCTGCTTTGCGCACTGATTCGTTAACATCAAGAGTACAACTAATGATCACTAATGATGTAGCATTTGAAGGGGGTAATGATAGCAAAATGGTCTTTCGTACATCCTGCATAGTAAGAGCTAAGTAAGCAAGCAAGAAGGAGAGGCAAAGAAAGCCCGAAAAAATCTAAAGAAGCTCTTACAGAATTGAAATAGACTGGTTACCAAAGTAAATCACTAGTATTTTAAACTTCAGGAACTACATGATAAGTAAACACCTAAGCATACTACTGCAAAAAAGCATATATACATACAGCATTTTGCTCTGAATCCAGTGTTTGAACGAATAAATCAAGAATGTCACTGTTCTCAGAATCATTCACAAAACGTGAAAGAGCTCTAATTGAAAATGTACGGATTATGGGAATCTTGTCTCCCGCCCGTATGATCATGCTCTCTATCACCTCGTCCCAGAGCTCATTGCTCACTTCTGCATCATCTGGTAATCGCATTATGATCTACAAAGTACAAAATAACACAAAGAGTAAGAAAAAAGAAAAAGAAATAAGGTCCATCACCTATACAAAAACATCAAACAGAGTGATTGAGATAAAATTTGCAAAAGCAGAAGGACTCACAGTAATTTAAACTAGTCTTTTCTAGAATAAAACAATAAGCTAATAGTAAGGAAGAATAAGCTAATAGTAATATTCTCTTCAACATAAAGCCTTCCGCTTTTAAAGGAAATTGTACTAATTTAAATAAGGAAAACAATTTCAAAAATAAGTGCTTAAACTTCAAACAAGGGCCATCATAGTTTTGCTATATAAGTAGGCAACTGTTGTCTCCAAGCTCCACTTGAGAGGTATTCAGATCATGCAGAGAATTTATCCAGTTTACATCATACTTTTTCCAAACTTTAATAAACCCCAAACTGACAACTAAATTGCTCTACTTGTCCCATTTCATTATCAAACTTTAGGAATGCATGAAATTAGCAATAAAATTGAGTAGGCCAATGATCTAACTTGTAAAAGTACTTTCACAAAATTACAGAAGACTGCTTACTTTTGAAAAATTAAAATTTGACAATAAGGTCTGAAACAGACAAAAGAGATGGATATTTTGTGGCAATGAGATGAGCAGACTGAAAGATGACATCAGATTAGAATGTCTAAAATCTGAATACGGGATCCCTATCAACTATTAATATTCTTATTAGTTACTACAGAAACTCGTTTCAATTTGTTTTACAAGAAAATTAGAACCAAGACATCAAATTTGAGAACTTCTACAACTTTTGTGTTCAAGCCTGTCGATAGTTCTCAAATCATATACATTCTCTCACACTCATCATGCTAAAAAACTAGGATTGAACAGGATATTCCTCAGGGAGTGGCTATATGACATTATTGATTATGTGATTACCCCTAAAAAATACTAGATTATGGCTTCTTTTTCCCCTCATCTTTCTTCTACAACTTCATATAATATGTCTTCTAGGAAAGAGCATAAACAAAGTGGAAACTAGAGTTCCTCAAGACTTATAGATTACTTGGATAGAGTGATTTGGAGAGAAAGTGTGGATTCATTTTCCCTTGTTTGTATACAACACAGGGGAAGAGTGAAGAGAAGAGGAAGGATTAATTTTCCTCCCCCTTCTAAGGAACCAAATCCTTTGAATGTTAGAAATTTTGGAAGTAAAATGAAGGCTCACTCTTCCCTCTTCTTCGTGTTGCCTCATCATTGCTATCAAAACAAAGTGTTCGTTTAAGTTAAACAACTCTACTTGTTCGACCTATAAGATTATACTTCCTCAATTTTCTTTTAGTTGCAACACTACCTATTTTTGGGTCTTTTAATATAGTTGCAACATTACCTATTTTAGATATTCTCTCTCCCTATCTCCCTCCTCATCACATGGGTCTCCTTTTTATTTCTCTCTGTCTCTTTCGGCACCCTAATTACTGTGCATCTCCCCCTGTTGAAATACTTACATAAGATAATCCACTGTTTTTTAATTACAACTACAAAATACTATTACAAGTTAGAGTGCTAAACAATTCACATGCAATAAACAGGAACAACTATTACAACTAAAAACCTCGACGGAAAGCTTTCAAATCAACCGCCCTCGTCCTAATCAAACTTTTCGATTAATCAGTGAAATAAAACTAGCCACATTTCTTATTGTTGTTCAGCAGTCAATTTTAGAAAATCGATTACCTCGGCATGAACTACAAATTTAAAGACTGGGGACAGAATACACATTTCAGCAAATAGAATACACATTTCAGCAAATAGAATACACGTTTCAGCAACAAATCCGAACATAACCTAAGGAGCAAAATCCTAAAGACGCAGTAAAAAAATGCAGGAAGATAATAACAAAAACGAAATCACATAGAAGTAGTATAGAATTGCTGAATTTAAAAAATTGAAACACATGACAATTTCCCAAATTAGTGAAAGAAATCAATTCGATGTTTTTTTTTTGTATATTTAGTAGATAATTGTACCTCGGAAATAATCTGACATGAACGAAACCTCGCAGTTTTGTTAGCGGAAGTAACAGCAGAGAGAAGAAACCGCAAGAAAGCTTCTACAAAGTCGTCCCCATCATCAATGGCGGATCCTTTGGAGTCAGTGAAGCAGGCGAAGGTGGAAATAAAGCGGATGATGCGCTCAGCAGAGGCAGTTCGTCGCTGAAAACTGAAGACAGGTAAGAGAGCTTTGCAGAAGGAAGAGAAGAAATTTTGAGGTGATGAAGATCTGAGATTGGAGAGTTCCTTAAGTTTTCGGTTGTGAGTTGCGTATGAAGCTTTGGTTTCTTCCAAAATTCCAGCGATCTTTTGAGTTAGTTGTTTGTCTTGCTCAATTTCCGCCATTGTCGTCTCTCTATGTGTTACGCTTTATTTCTTCTCTTACTCTATTTTTTTTTTCTTTTTTGAACCTTCCACACACACTCTGGTTGAAGTTGGAGGAGAGAGAATCTGAAGTTTTGAAATGGTTTTGAATTCGAGCGGGATAAGATGTGTGGCCGAGAATTTGAACGGCCAATTCCCATGCCAGTTTTATAGAGGCGATACGAGCCGGGTTGGGTCGGACTTTTGCCAAATAAAAATTGCCACAAGTCAAGGTGGACTGGTGGGCGGTGATCTACGGGCACGGGATGAACATCTGTGCCCAAGCCTTGATAAATTGGGCTGAGCTCATATGCCATTTCGGCCTAAATCTATTTTAAATTAAAAGATACATTTTGCGTCCTGAATCTACTCAAAGTCAATTTTTGTCTATAATTTAGGCTAGAAAAACCTGTCCAAGTACAGATTTTTTATTCAAGATCACCACTTTTTGTTGTTCGCCTTTTATTTATTGATAGTAACTAGTTTTAGGACCCGTACATATCTTTGGGGTCAAGTTGCAGACGAGCACCTAGATAAGATTAAGGAGAAAATGAAACAAGGTAAGGAAACCGACTTTAAGATCCATGATGATGGAAGTTTGAGGTTTAAGGGGAGATGGTGTGTACCACAAATGTATAATGATCGTAAGAGACGTCTTATGGATGAGGGGATAACACTCCATATTCCGTGCACCCTAGGGATGACAAGTTGTACAAAGACCTTAAGGGTATCTATTGGTGGCGGAACATGAAGCGTTAGGTAGCTGAATTTGTGTCTAAGTGCCTACCCTGTTAGAAAGTGAAGATAGATCATAAGAGACCCATGGGGAAGGTTCAATCCGTAGAGGTTCCTGGATGGAAGTGGGATTCTATTTCTATGGATTTTGTGACTACTTTTCCTAGGACGAGTGGCAATAATGCTATTTGGGTTATTGTGGACCGATTGACGAAGTACACCGTATTCATACCTATTAAGGAGACATGAAAAAAGAAGCAACTTGCAAAGACGTACATTAGGCATGTGGTGAGATTGCATGAGATTCCAAGGGATATTATTTCTGATCGTGATTCGAGGTTTCTCTCGAAATTTTGGAAAAAGGTCAAATTAAATTTTGGGACAACATTTGAGATGAGTATGACCTTTCACCCTGCGACTGATGGTCAGACTGAAAGTAGAGATGACAATGGATCTTGGACCCGATCCGTGGATCCAGATCCGTTTTGAAGGATCCAGATCTTAGCATTTTTGGTCCTTGCGGATATGGGTCGGATCCGGATCTCACACAAAAAATACGAATCCAGATCTGGATCTTATGGAGAGGATCCAGATCCGACCCGTAGATCCGTTTTTTATAGTTTGAATATTTTAATTTTTAATTAGTAACTTATGGCTACTGTTTATCTCATTCTCATACAATACTGAATATTTTAAATGTTGGGATATTGCTATGTTATAGTTTGGTGAATGCTATAATAATTATATCATTTAGTGATAAAATATTGGCAATTGTTTGTACAACTTTTTGGGGAAATAGTCAGATCCATATTTGTTGGGATATTACACTTGATTAAATAAGATGATGTAAATGCGTACATGCTTATGTTGTTGTTAAGCTAGTACTACCTCCGTTTCAAATTAATTGTTACACTTACACTTTTCACGCATGCCGATGCACTACTTTGAGCCTTCATATCTCTAATTTTGTATTTGTAAAAAATATAAAAATTACATATTAATAAAATACATATTAATACGAATCTAACAAGATCCCACATGACTATGTTTTTATTCACATATAAATCACAAACGAGGGTCAAAGTGCAATTTGTGAATAGTGTAAAATGTCAAAGTGTAACAATTAAATTGAAACGGAGGTAGTATTATGTTACTTGTCTGCCTTCTATCTTGTTGTGATCCAAGTAGAAGAGGTGTGCATACTAGGGACTCTGTTATTATGACCATTATGTTATCCATAGGTGGTTACTAGGGATTGACCACGACCTACAAAGTTAAAGTAAGTGGTTACGGGGGATTGACCTCGGCTTAATGACGTTCTCTTTTCTCTCCTTGAATAACTGGATTAATTGAATTAGTTATGTGATTATTCATTGTATATATATGTGTATATGTGCTATGATATCTAAACCTATTAACTTACCATTCTACAAAGTATTTTCAACTTAAGTATTTAACGAGATGGAGTTATAATTACTCAGTTTTATTTTTATTTTTTGGGAGCTTGTCTCTCTTGTTTCTTTTCAATGTATTTGTGCAGGTGAGTGATCGACGATGGAACAAAAGTGAGATCATTTAGAGTTGTCATCCACTTAGCTTATGATTTAACTTCCGCTAGAACTCTGAAACACTTAAGTAATTAGTAATATTTAACGAACGATTTACTTTATTTTAAGGATTCATTAATTTGTATTTAGTATGCTTTAATCTAGCCTTGCATTTATTTACAAGGAGATAAGTGCGGCGATGGCACTCACTTGAGTCAAACTCTCGTGAATTTCCCCCCATCTCGAGTTTTATTAAATGAAAAAGGGTTCGGGTTGGCAGGGGTGTTACACCAACAAAGAAGAATATGATGGTAATGAAGCCTGTAATAGAGAGGATAAATAGGATGATAAGGAGTGATATGATCCATTGTTTCCCCTCTTCCCAATATGATAATTGTTTATGCTTGGCTATTTCCCCCTATTTTACAAAACAATCTCTTATGTAAATTGGGTTCCCGTTGAATATGTTGGTTTGTATACGAATATTTGCATTTGGTTTTTGGATTGCGAATTGGATAACTAACTTGTTTTCTTGTAGCATGATTACATGAATGGTAGTTGATGCTACTGTTTTTGGGTGACATCAATAATTTATGTGCAGTGATTCAATCATTGAGTACTTTTAATGGTGTCAAAAGGGGGGAAATTGGTTGAATTTGAAGCACCTAAGTCTAGTTGTAACAACACGAATTTTCCCGACCAGCTTATAGAAGATTCAACATAGCGAAAGAGACTTTGGTCGAGCTAACTTGAACTATTACCATCACATTCATCGAATAACATTGGAGAATGTGGAACTCAAATACTAATCTATTAAATTCAAATTAACTCGTACAACAACGTCTTGATTCAAATATATATATGACTTTACAGAATTTAATATAAACAATATACTTTATTCCCTTTAATCGATTTCCTAACATAAATCCAAACTTATGCTTTCATACAATCAAAACTTTGAACAACTAGTTGCAAATTGTTAAGAAGCTTTCGATTCAACACTTCCCAATTCCCTCAATTATGTTTTTCTAACTCTACAGTTATGCATGATAGAGATTATGAAGGTAAGGGGAATCAATGATTACGATCAAGTACATGTAGGAAATCAAAGATTAGAAAAAATTGGACAACATCTATCCCATTACATTCAACCCCTCCCCAACTTTGGTGCAAGAGTGTATGTTCTACTTATAATTAATGAATGACTAATTCAAGGACCATATGTGGTAGTCACTAAGCTATTTCGTAATTCTTTGGGTAACATTTTGTAAATATTTTGGACAGTTGCTATTGGGAAACTCGTGTATTTGAAGCCATTATGCAACTTTTTTGTAAGCAAATTGGAAACTTATGTACTCATGGATATATTCGTGGAGTTCATTTTTTTTTTTTTTTGCTTTTGATTGTGTGATGCACATCAAGTGTAAAAATGAAAGATTTAGATTAATGAATGCATATTGTACCCATAGAAAAGTAATCAAAATTCAGAGTAAAAACGAAAAAATTAAGTATTCCTCCGTTTTTTTTACATGTAACTGTACGGGTATAACCCGTCTATTAGCGGCCTTCTCCTATGCGGCCGCGAATGAGCTCATGGACGCGAGCACTATAAAACCATTAAAGGCACCACTCGAGCCAGTTCGTCCCCTAGGACCGACAGTGTTGGCGGACGCCTAACAAGACAAAATAGAGGGAATCTTCCACCTGTCAAATGCGTCATAGCCTACACGTGTCAAAGGATTATCGTCCTGTCAGAGGAATAGTACTTCTATAAATACCCCAATGGTACTATTCTGCAGGTACATTCTCTTACACACTAAAAATAGCTTATCTCTCTCTCTTGTTTCTCTCTCTACATCCTAGTGGTCCAAATATCTGACTTGAACGTCGGAGAGGGTTTCCTCAAAACCACCCCGAGGGTAGTTTACGTTTGCATCCTGTGCAGTTTTCCAGCAAGGACGTGAGCTCTCGAGACTTGGCGGACTCTTGCGAGGACGCTAACTATTTCAAACCGAAACAATTTGGCGCTAGAAGGAGGGGCCTCCCAACCTTAGCAAAGAAACAACCATGGGTGACGTAAACAACATAATCAAGGATCCAAGGATAAGGATGCCGGCCAGACTCACGCAGCCAGTCATCACTGGGGAGATGGGAACCCACAATTCAACTACAATCTCCCGAGGCAAACTCCAATAGTAACGTACCTCTCAATTTAGCTCAGCTAAGTCAATTCTCACCTGAACAGCTGCAAACTGTAGCTTCTTTCATTCAAATGTTGACTGCCAACCCCAAAAAGCACACCCAATCAACCTGCTGGCGGTGCACGTAAGCGACCACTGGCCACGGCGGTAGGAACGCGGACGGCACCCCTTTCGAAAAATGCGATCTTAACCCTAGCGAGAGAGATGGAAAAAAGGATTGATCAGTCAGACTATGAAGAAGACATTTGGAGACAGAAGAATTATCATTCGAGGAAGAGGCCCAGGGTGGCTCCCGTCGTGAGTACAGTGCCTCAGGCGCTAGTAACTATTCGATGGGGGGCACCTACTCATTAAGCCTAAGCTCTCCCCTTTACATGGATATTTTGAATCATCCAATGACAGAATCAAGATGCCAACCTCCAAGTATGATGGCACTTCGGATCCAGATGACCACGTGGCTGCTTACGAGGCACATGTTCTTTACACTGATGTGGAGCCATATGGTGCAAGGTCTTCCCGTCCACATTGACAGGCATAGCCCAGACATGGTTCAAAGCCTAAAGCCAGGTAGCATTTCTAGCTTCTCCCAGTTGTCGTCCACATTCAGTACTCACTTTGTCAGTAATAGACGCGCGAGCGTACTACGGGAGAACTGTATCTGTCAAGCAGGGGGCCAACGAAAGTTTAAGGGATATATCGGTCGCTTTAATGTTGAAGCCGTTTCAATTCCACGCTTACAGCAAGATGTAGTGCTAGCCTTTGATGACTGGCCTCAAGGAGGGTCACCATTTCGAAATTATCTGGGTCGTAAATCTTACACACTCTGGGTCCCGTCCTGGGTAAAGCAAATGATTATATCAGGGGGAGGAGTTTGACAAAGCTGTGGGTAACCGTGAATCTGAGAAGAAAGAGGATAAGCAAAAGAAAGTAAGGGCCGTGAATCTGATCGCGCCCGAGATGATAGACGACAAGAGTCGCATATGGTAAAAAGAGGAGATGAACGAGAAAGGGATGGTGAGAGGTATGATCGCGATCGTAGGGATCGTGAAAGAAAGTTCGGGAAGGGGTGAACGCAAAGACAGATTTGACGCGTACACCCAACTGACTACCTCAAGAAGTCAGATCTTTTTGAAGAACAAGGATAGCGACAAATGGCAGCGTCCTAAGCCTATGTTTCACAAAAATCGTGATAAAAGCAAATGGTGTGATTTCCATGGGGATCACGGCCATGTCACGGAAGATTGTCGTCACTTGAAAGATAATCTAGAAGATTTGATAAGAAGAGGTTATTTCAGCCAATATAAAGCACAGACGAAGGAAGGAGATCTTGTAAACCAGTCACAAAAAGTTCAATCAAGGATCAGTGAAATTCACGTCATCAGTGGCGGACCTATTCATGGAGGTAGTGTGAATGGAGCCAAAGCCAGCCTGAAAGAATTCAGGCACCAAAGTTATTCAATGAGAGCATGAAGTGGAGGCATCCGCCAGCCATGCCGGCAATGACTTTACACTGAAAGAGCGAGCATGTGGTTTTCCCTCATGATGACCCATTGGTGGTCACTTTAAAATTTCGAATGTCTGGTCCACAGGATCCTGGTAGACGGTGGAAGCTCAGCTAACATCCTGTATCTCTCAACGTTCGAAAAATTGATGATAGGACGAGAATACTTGAAGCCTGTCCGATATCCTGTAATCGGATTCACCAGGGCGTCTTTAACTCCGGAAGGTTTGGTGAGCCTCCCGGTTCGGATAGGAGACGGCAATGAAGTCCGAGATGTCATGACTGAATTTCTGGTGGTGACGTTCCTGGGCCTACAACGCCATAGTGGGCGTCCTCTGATACATGATGTCCAAGGTTCGTTTCCACTTATCATCTGACAATGCTGTACGTCACCAATGAAGGGCGACAGCTAAGCTGAGGGGAACCAGGAGGCAGCAAAGTCATGCTATTTGACAACCTAAACAGCCAGCTAGGAGGATGCCAGTGGAAGAAGCAAATCCACCCGGAGAAAGCAAAGAAGGGCTCAAAGAAGGGCGCGATGAATGACAAGAAGAGAAGAATCGGAGAAAGATAAGGAGAGATGATGGAAATATCAATGGAGGAGTTAGAGGCCAGGCCAGAGGATACGCCAAGGCCAAAGCCTGATGGGGAAACTCAGCAAGAAATGCTGGCGGGATCCGCAGGACGGTGGCTGTAGGGACAGATATAGATCCGGAGGTAGGATCAATTTGGTGGCTCTTAAGAGAGAATGCAGACGTCTTCGCGTTCTCCGCTGATGAGATGCCAGGGATAGACCCTCTGTAATTGTCCATCGCTTAAATGTGGATAGCGCCGTCCGTCCATCAAGCAGAAGAAAGAAATTTTTCGCCGACAAGAATAAAGCCATAAAAGAGGAGGTAGATAAATTGTTGGCGGCAGGATTTATCGAGCCATGTGACTACCCAGAATGGTTGGCTAATGTCGTTATGGTAAAGAAAGCTAACGGCCAATGGAAATGTGTGTGGACTTCACGGATCTCAATAGGGCTGCCCAAAAGACTGCTATCCTTTGCCTAGGATAGACCAGTTAGTAGATCTACTAGCGGTCATGCTCTTCAGTTTTATGGATGCATTCTCAGGATATCATCAAATCAGCTTACTCGAGCAGATAGAAAGAAGACGGCATTTATAACAGACTGTGGAGTTTACAATTATAAGGCGATGCCTTTTGGGCTTCGTAATGCCGGAGCCACTTACCAGAAGTTGGTCGATAAAGTGTTGCGGATCAGAGAGGCAGAAACATAGAAGCTTATGTTGACGACTCCATGTCAAAAGTAAATCTGACCGCGGACACCTAGAGGATTTGGCTGAAACTTTAGAACGCTGAGAAGGTACCAGATGAAGCTTAATCCTAAAAAATGCGTGTTCGGAGTGAAGGCAGGGAAGTTTCTTGGTTTTCTGGTCAGCAAAAGAGGAATAGATGCGAATCCGGAAAAAGATTCAGGCAATCATGACCTTGCCAGAACCTAAGGGGGTGAAAGACATCCAAAGGTTAACTGGAAGAATGGCGTCCCTTACCCGATTTATCTCCAAGTCGGCCGACAAAGCCCTGCCTTTCTTCGCTCTGTTGAGGGGAAACAAAAAGTTCGAGTGGGGGAATGACCAGAGCAAAGCCTTCGCGGCTGTGAAAGAGCACTTGAAAAAATTACCTACCATCACAAGACCGGAGACAGGGGATGTATGCATGTATGTTCAGCATCACCAAAGACGGTCGCGGCCGTACTATTGGTGGAAAAGGAGAAAAGCAGTGCCCCATATACTTTATAAGTCACATTCTTAACGGCCCAGAGCCGTTACCAGTTGGTGAGAAGATGGCTTGGCGTCATCATAGCAGCCAGGAAGCTCAGGCCATACTTCGATTGTCATCCATCAGGTGCTCACAAACCAACCACTGGAAAAAGCTCTCAGAAGATGGATAGTTCGGGTCGTCTGCTGAAATGGGCCTAGAGTATCTGAGTATGAATTCAATACAAGCCCAGAACCGCTATCAAAGCTCAGGCCTTGGCGGATTTCGTGGTAGAGGCCTCATATGAAGAAGAGAAGTAGAGCAGAAAGAAAGTGGCTTTGGAGTAGATGGATCCGCTGCTGATAGCGGCTCGGGAGCTGGGATAGTAATGACAAGCCCGGAAGGTAACACTTTCCAGTACGCTATCAGATTCGGTTTCCCAGCATCAAATAATGAAGCGGAATATGAGGCAGCCATAGCTGGTTTAAGAATGTGCTTGGCGGCGGGTGCCAAGCAAGTACTACTAAAGACTGACTCTTAATTGGTTAGCGGCCAGCTAAAAGGAGACTTTGAAGTTAGAGGGGTAAACATGGCGAAGTATGTGCAGAAGGCAAAAGAGTTGATAGCTCAGCTTCAACGTTTCGAAGTGCAGGCCATACCGCGAGCGGAGAACGCAAAAGCAGATGCTCTTTCTAAACTAGCCAGCTCCAATTCATTCAACGTTGAAAGGACAGTCACCATAGACATGCAAAAAGACAAAAGCATTTTAGAAGAGATTGTGACCGGCAACATGGTAAATCAGCAGGGGGAATGGTTCAGTGAGTTGGTGGCGTACAAGCTGACAGGGGTACTCCCAAGCAATCCCTTCGCCGCGAAGAAGTTAAGACGACAGGCAAACTGGTACGTCATATATCAGGACGAGTTGTACAAAAAGTCATTTAGCTTGCCTTTACTGAAATGCGCGACGGCATGGGAATCGAAGAAAATACTGGAGGAGATACACGAGGGCATTTGCGGAAATCATATTGGCGGAAAAGCCCTAGCATTGAAGGCACTAAGAGCTGGGTTTTATTGGCCAACCATGCTAGCGGATACTCGGGACTATGTCAAGAAATGTGACAAATGCCAAAGATTTGCTCCCGTCATTAACAGACCAGCTAATGATTTGCAGCCCATATTATGCCCTATCCCGTTTGCGCAGTGGAAAATGGATATCCTAGGGCCGTTTACAAAAGCGACCGGGGGAAGGAAGTTCTTGATAGTGGGTATAGACTACTTCACAAAGTGGATAGAGGCAGAGCCAACAACTCAAATTAAAGCTCATCAGGTCAAGAGATTCATTTGGCAGAATATAATGACAAGGTTTGGGTTACCTATGGCTATCGTCTTTGACCATGGCGTTCAATTCGACTGCCGTCCAATACAAGCTTTCCTGACAGAGTATAGAGTCAAGTTCGCATACTCAGCTGTGTGTCACCCCCAAAGCAATGGCCAAGCAGAGGCCGCAAACAAGCAAATCCGGAATGCCCTCAAGAAGAAGTTGGATGAGTTCAAGGGAAAGTGGGCAGATATGGTGCCTGCCGTTCTCTGGTCGAACAGAACAACAGAGAAAGAAGCGACGGGAGAAAATCCTTTCAAACTGGCTTTTGGAGCAGAAGCAGTGTTGCCGGTCGAGGTGGGTCTGCCCTCATACCGAGTGAAATATCAGGATCTGAACGCGAATGAAAAGGCTCTCAAGGAAAGTCTGGATTTCCTACCCGAAGTAAGACTCATGGCGGAACTGAGAGCAGCTGCCTCAGCAGAGCCTGCAACAAGAGAGTTTGGGAAAGGCAGTTGGATGTAATGATCTCGTCCTCAGGAGAACAGCTGCCACTGGTAAAACGCATGCTGAAGGGAAACTAACTGCGAACTGGGAAGGCCCGTACGTAATCGCTCAGAAGATAGGCCCCGGTTCCTTTATCCTTAAAGATATGGACGGGAAAGAACTCAAGAATTGCTGGAATGCGGATGTTCTGAAAAAGTATTATGCGTAGGCAATGATTGTAATTGGCCAAGAGCCTTTGATTGAATTACATAAATAATATGACCTACACTAGCGTTCTGATAAATTCTTTTTTTTATTATTGTATCATATCTTTGTTGACGTCTACGGAAAAAGTAAGTGCATTAACGGTCATATGACAGACCTAGCACATAAACTAAAGCCATATAACAGGCTAAGTGCATTAACGGTCATATGACAGACCTAGCACAAAAACTAAAGCCATATAACAGGCTAAGTGCATTAACGGTCATATGACAGACCTAGCACACAAACTAAAGCCATATAACAGGCTAAGTGCATTAACGGTCATATGACAGACCTAGCACACAAATAAAGCCATATAACAGGCTAACCAAGTTAACGGTCGCATAACAAAGGAAGAACGGGAAAATAGAGGAAAACGACAAATCATACCAGCATACGGACGACAAACAAAATAAGCAATCATAAACTTTAAAAGTACTTTTCATAGATTAAAAGCTACTGGCTTGGCGGCCAACTACAAAAAAAATTATGGCGGCCAATATGAAAAAAGGCTTTTAGTCATAGCAAAAAGTACTTAGTGAAATAAACAAAATAATAGTTCAAGGCGCCACCAAAGGGCGAATTACAACATCAATAGTTCAAAAAGTATTACAAACTAGGGTGCAAAACAAAAAAAATTAAAGGCTGTTTGAAGAGCAGGAAGAGCTGATAGATGGCCGCCAAAAGCTTCAAGAGGAACGAGGTCCTGGCGTTGTGGGCTCCCGAGGATCCACGTCTGCGATGGAGTCCTCATCCGCAAAGTTGGGATCCCCCTCAAAAGGTGACAGATGTTGACCCGCCGCATGAGCATCCTCAATGACGTTCCAGTCAAAGCCTGGGACGGTTTTGCAGACACATCTCATAGCAGCAGCCCAGCCACCGTCGTATCTTTTATGCAGCTCCGCCACATATTCATCAGACGCCTTGAACTTGGCAACAGCATTGGCGGCTCCTCGAGCCTCAGCGGCAGAGGCATCCAGAACAGCTATCTCTTTCTCATTGTTAGCGGCCTCTACCGCCTTGGTCAGAGCTTTGACGTTCTCCTCCGTTTCTTCCAAAAGGGTCGCCCTGTCTCTTAAGGTCGCCACCTCATCCTCCAGAGGCGCCAACTTCTCTTCCGCATCCCGAAGTAGACCTTGGCAAGTCTCTAAGGACGCTTTGTAGGAGTCCGTCAGCCTCTGGTACTCCAGATATTGCTCTATGAGCTCAAGGGCAGCATTGTTAGCCTGCACATAAAAGAAAAAACAAAGCAACGCAATCAGAAAAGAGATTACTCCAAAAAAGAAAGGAGGTAAGAGAGAAAAAGGGACGGTACATACAATCAGCTGGTCATGGGCTAGGCGGGCGGCAGGGGTGATCAGAGACCCTGACGGCCTATCCAAGGGCAACTGCATACCCTTCAAGATCCTGTAGGCCAGGATGCCGCCATTCTCTGGGATGTCGGAGTAAAGGGACTCGTCTTCGTGGACATCCCAGGCAGGCTGGTAAACCTTGCCAACAGTGACAGGCGAAGGGGCAAAAGCGGCCGCCACATAATCAGTCAGAGGCACTTCTTTCTTTTCTATCCACTCCCGATACCGGTAGAAGATACCAGGAGATAGGCTAGTGAGAAAGCTAGGCCTGGTAATCAGTTCCCTTATCTTCTCCCTAATGGAAGAAGCAGAGCCCGACAACCAGGAAGTGCCGCTAACAGGTGCCGGATCATTTACACCAGCAACAAGCCCGTCAGTCTCCCCTGGGGCTGTCGGATCCAGATCCTCGACCTGGACTACCTCATTGGCAGCAGAGGTACCAGGATCTTCCACAGCTTGCCGTTTGTTGGCAGCCGAGTCAGCTGCAGCCGGCTCCCTTTGTCGCCTCCTTGTCGCCCCCTAGTAACGCTCCGAGAAGTAACGGACCTAAGTGGAAGGGCAGCAGACGAAGGGGCGACAGGAGAAGTAGCGACCACAGGGACGCGAGTAGCCTGGGCCCCCCCGCGACCCCTGCGAAGATTCTGAGGTCCGTGGCGGTTGCCACCCCTGCGACCATTAGTAACACTGTGCATGGTGGGGTAGTCGATGGAAGGAGCGGCAGGCAAGTGTGTTAACGGCCGATAATCCTGGTCAACGCCAAGAGCGTCAAGATCAAGGTCGCTAAAGCCTGTAAACAAGCAAACAAAAGTAAAATAAAATAAACAAGATAAAAAAAAAAAAGAGAAGAGGAGCAAGCCCTAATACCGCCACTAGACAAACCAATCTGATAACTGTACTTACCATTCTCATAAGCACGCGATAAGCGGACAGCAGATAGTGGTTTGTCTCCCAAAATGTATTTGGAGTGAGGAAGCCATATCGAAGGTTCTTTGGATCTAACAACCCTCCCGTCCTCAAAGGTGATGTCGTAGTCAACTGAAGAAAAATAATTAAAAGCCTTTGACTCCTCCTCAGTTAACGGCTCCAGAGGCAGATGCTCCATGTGAGGAGCAGGTTCTGTAAAATGGCGACGAAGGGGATAATCTTCCGGTACTCTTAACCAGAAAAACGCATCCTGCCAGCCTTTCAAATTGGTCATCTTCGGTTGGACCGTCATTTTCTTGTCGGCCGTTATTGTCGACCACCAACCGTTCAACCGAGAAGATCCATTCTTTTTCAGCCAATGGAGATGGCGGAACAGGTTGACGGTTTGGGGGAAATCACGAAAACGTACTACCCAGATGTACGCTATGATATTTCGGACCGCCAAAGGGGTTAATTGCGCCAAGCAAACATTGAACGCATTCAAAATCTCCACCAAGAAAGGGTCCAAGGGAAAACGAAGACCGAATTCTAGATGATGTGTATAGACGGCAACATGGCCGGGAGGGCACTCGGTTATGACAGATCCTTCGGACGGCACGACCAATCGGTATCTGGAAGGCATCTTATATAAATCCCGAGCCGCTCGCGGATAGCACAAATCTAAGGGGTCCTGACGCCATAACCCATCTATTTCCACTATAAGTGGACCATTTGTAGCATCCTCAGGAAGCCAAAGTGCACCTGATCCAGGCCCAACATCTGGCCCATCTTCCTGATCAGATGGCAGATTCTCCTCAGTGACCGGAGCTTTCGAATTAGCATTATCGGTCCGACGGTGATAGACGGCCTCAGCATGATCATCTTGGGCCATAGCACTAGTAGATGAATTGTTGTCGTCACCTAAATCAATAATAGGGGGATTAGGAGCTACACACTCCTGTAAGCGGTCGAAAAAATCGGATGATACCCTAACGCCAGCATCCGCCAGGCTATCCAACCAAGCGTGCTCCCTTAGAGGAGGAACGTCAAGACCAGGGACGGCATCCGCTGGCGGATGTCTACGAGAACGTCTAGCTAGGATCTGATGTCTGAGCTCCCTAAGTGTCTGTTTATCACCACTTTGTCTAGCGGTCAAGTATTTCAAGGTTAAATTGTGTTCTTCAGGAGTAGAGGGGTCGTTAAGGAACTTAGATCTCAACTCTCTTTCTCTGTCAATTGTGGGGGGTATGTCCGCTAACAGCCTAGTTCTTCCCACAGGACTAGAATCAGGCTCAAAAATGGGGTCAACAGAGGGGGAAGAGGGGTCACTCTCAGTTATAAAGACCTCATCAAAGGCGTTCTGGCTATCAGATTGATCGGACATGGCAAGTACGAGAAAGAGAATCAAGAAAAAGAGAAGTTGTAAAGTTACCTGGAAATGTAAAGTCGCCGGAAAAAGAGAAGAGACAAAAAGTGGAACTCGCCGGAAAAGACAGGCAAAACTCCAAAGTAGCCGAGACAGCGCCGAAAGCTAAGAACTTGGACCGAAGAACCACCGGAAAAGCACGAAAATCCGAATAAAAAAGAACCCAGAAAATGCAGGACAAGGAAAAGCAAAATCCTTAGTACTCCCGGGACCGGAAAGAGAAAACTAGAAGTTTGGTTAACTTTTCGGGAAGAAAGAAGCACTAAAAAGTCAAGTTCTTGAGCAAATAACAAGTGCGAGTAATGGATTCTCTCTGTAAGAAAGTAAGAGGAAGAAGGAAGGTTTAAGCAAAGAGATAAAAAAATCAGAAAATAAACTACCTGTCGCATTTATACCCAGATCAAGGGCCCGGATTGAACAAACCCTCCAACTTCTCCTGGTATGCGCCAAGTGTCAAGGTCACAATGAAACCTAATAAAGTGTTTGGGCGGCATTTTCGGAAGAAACAATCATTACCTTTTCAAAATTCTTTGACTCCCCCGAGCGACACGTGGCACTTCACAAACCTACCCCATTAAGAAAAGACAAAAACTCGAAATAAAGATAAAAAAGAAATATAAAAACATCATCGCAAAAATATCCGCGTCCTTCCGACAACAACTTTAGTGGTCGCGACCCCAAAAGATGCTGGGGGGCTAGTTGTACGGGTATAACCCGTCTATTAGCGGCCTTCTCCTATGCGGCCGCGAATGAGCTCATGGACGCGAGCACGATAAAACCATTAAAGGCACCACTCGAGCCAGTTCGTCCCCTAGGACCGACAGTGTTGGCGGACGCCTAACAAGACAAAATAGAGGGAATCTTCCCACCTGTCAAATGCGTCATAGCCCTACATGTGTCAAAGGATTATACGTCCTGTCAGAGGAATAATACTTCTATAAATACCCCAATGGTACTATTCTGCAGATACATTCTCTTACACACTAAAAATAGCTTATCTCTCTCTCTCTCTTGTTTCTCTCTCTACATCCTAGTGGTCCAAATATCTGACTTGAGCGTCAGAGGGGGTTTCCTCAAAACCACCCCGAGGGTAGTTTGCGTTTGCATCCTGTGCAGTTTTCCAGCAAGGACGTGAGCTCTCGAGACTTGGCGGACTCTTGCGAGGACGCTAACTGTTTCAAACCGAAACGGTAACATTTTCAAAAGCACGGACTCCTTGGCAATTTTTGAAGAGGAGAGAGATAGATACAAAGAAAACAAAAGGATTCCATGTGAACATGTGATAGGAGAAAGATAGAGAGAAGTTATTACCCAAAATGAAAGTGTAACATGTAAAAAAAAGAGGTACAAAAGAATTCAGCATGTCATCCTACAAAACGTGCAAATTAGTAGGTGCACACGTCCGTATGGTGAGGAAGGTGCACACAATAAGCATCAATCACTAAGTTATGAATATAAAGACCAATACCAATGAACATATACGAACAAAGAGGTACATACTGCATATATTGATTTGGCTTGTTAGTCATGTACATGTATTCATTTGACTTGTTATTCATGTACATCTGACTTGTTATCCATGTACATTTAACTTATTAAACTGTTAGCTATATACATGTTCACACCTTCTTCACCATATAAACATGTGCATCATCTACGAATTGTACAAAACGAATCAAACAAAACGAGATACTTGTTCGTATTCTCCAGTTGAGTTTAGGATTTTCCCAAACATTTCCTTGGACTATTTCCCAAACTTCCGCGAAAATTCCTTCCTCGAAAAAGTTCACTTCAATTATCCCTTCTCCAACCTGCTTGATCTTGTTGAACACCAAAGTCCAACAATGGCTCCTCCGCACCCGCTCCATAGCACGGGTTCGAGCCCCCAAACCCTCCAATTCCTAAGCAACGTCCTTTCACAGCGTGGTCCATCCTCCCTCCCATACTCCGAGGACGTAAAGTGGCTAATCCGTCAACACCTTGTCTCTCTCACCGACACATACCCTTCTCTTCAACCCAAAACCGCAACTTTTACGCACAACGACGGTCGCACCGTCAACCTCCTACAAGCCGATGGCACTGTTCCTATGTTGTACCAAGGCGTCACATACAACATCCCCGTCGTTATTTGGCTTATGGAATTGTACCCACGTCATCCTCCTTGCGTATTCGTCACACCAACTCGTGATATGATCATCAAACGACCGCACCCTCATGTTACTCCTTCTGGTATGGTTAATATCCCTTATTTGCAGAAATGGATTTACCCTAGCTCTAATCTTGTTGATTTAGCTCGTGATTTGAGTCATTATTTCGGTCGAGATCCTCCTCTTTATTCGCAGAGGAAACCTGATTTGGGTTCTATTGTTAATCATACCCATAGTGCTAGTCCTAGTTTAACTGGGAATTTGTCGAATTCGGGGTTTTCGGGTTCGATGAGTTCTGGCTCTGTGGGGCATCCTGGGATGCCAGTGCCACCTAGGGTTTTTCCACCATCCCCTTATGTGGGGAGTGGAAGGGTTATGCCGCCTTCGCCGCAGAGGGCAAATGGGACGGATGATCCGAACGAGGTGTTTAAGAGGAATGCTGTTAATAAGCTTGTGGAGATGGTACATGGGGATGTTGTAGGGTTGAGGAAGACGAGGGAGGCAGAGATGGAAGGTTTGTTTAGTGCTCAAGCGAGTTTGAGGCAGCGGGAGGAGGAATTGAATAAGGGGTTGAAGGAGATGTTGGATGAGAAGGAAGGGCTGGAACAGCAGTTGCAGATGGTTTTGACCAATGCGGATGTTTTGGAAGGGTGGTTGAGGGAAAACGAGGAGAAGATGTCTAAGATTGGGAATGATATTGATGTTGATGATGCATTTGAGCCTTGTGATGTTCTTTCGAAGCAGATGATTGAGGCAAGCGCTTTTGATTTGGCGATAGAGGATGTTATTTATTCCTTGGATAAGGCGGTTCAGGAAGGAGTAATTCCTGTTGATCAGTACTTGAAGAATGTGAGGCTGTTGTCGAGAGAGCAGTTTTTCCACCGGGCTACTTCTGGGAAAGTTAGAGCCGCTCAGATGCAAGCTCATGTTGCTAGCATGGCTGCCAGATCATCACATTATGTTATGTGAGCAGGACTCAGCGAATGGAAACGCACTTCCTAGCCAGGTAGAATTTCTGCGACATATTCCTATATGTTTTATTGATCTCAGTCTGTTTTCTAGAATGATAATCTTTATCATATACACTTGTATACTAGTTGAGAGATGGATAATGAGCAGTAGCAACACTTTTTTCCTTCATTTCCTTGTGGATTGTATTGTCGTCATGATTATTCTGTACTTGCATGTTCTTGACTGGAAACTCACTGCATACGTACTTTGTTTGTAATAACAGTAGTCAAACCTCAACATTATTCTGTACATACATTGAAATTCAATAGAAAATATGTAATATCTTCTCTCTTTATCTCTCTCTAGCCAATGAATCTCTCGTCTTGCTCTCTTAATGCCTCTATCAATTGTGTTGGCACAGTAGATGGCTCATCTTCTCCTTGTGTCTTTGTCGGTTATCTCTCTCTCAATCTCCCAAGCAGAAACACACGTACATTTGCTACGGGTCTGTTAGTTTGTTCGGCCTACATCTCAATTACTTTTTTACTGAAACCAATCTAGAATTTTATAAGTGACCTGTGATCTTCATCTGAACAAAAAGAGATTGCTTAGACTCTGCATTGTGTCTCGTTTATTTGAGGCTGTTTTCATTTTATATTTGAATGCATCCTTGCTCATCCTTCTTTACATTTTCAGAGATCAGGTGCCTGCATCTTTGAACCATAGTTGCATTTCCATCTTCCTAGATTCCTGCCACTGTTTCTGTTTTGCAATATCGTCTCCATGCTAACTCTCCTTCCTCTACAGCTGACCTCTACTTATAACCTGTGTTTGAGCTTCAGTTTGTCCTTATTCCCAAGAAATTCCTATACATAACCAAAACCCTAGGGTAAAGGTTGTCCGATGTACTACTCTCTTTGTAGAGTGAGATTTTCACAAATTGCTTGTAATATACTCAGCAAATGAGGGGAATTGGTGGAACCTTCTATGATGAAATTGTTCTTTAGAGCTCAGTATTTAGTCTCTCTCAAAAAAAAAAAAATGCTCTGAAGCTCATACTCCTGCAAAATTTTTCTTTCCTCCCGCGGGGGGGTGAAGGCATGAGAAAATCAATTTTAATTAAGAGTTAGATATCCAGTAAACAATCAATCCTCAGCACATGAAACCTATAATACTCGGACACGGCATATTCACCCAATGTACGAGTGTTGGTACGACTCAACATGGGTCCCGTAAAATACGAGTCAGATATGACCATTTGCACTGCTATACGGTCAAATATGAGGTGAGGATCCTGCACTAAACAGAGAGGTTGCTTAACAGTTATGCTCCACAACATCGCCCTGGTTCAAGTCGCCATTTCTTTTGCAGGCCATTGCTGGAGTCGAGACTTGAGAGAGTAGGTGAATGCTAATCACATTCTTAATATTGTTTAGGGCGGGGGGCTGAGTGTACAGTTTCTATGATTTATTTAGGGCGGGGGGCTGAGTGTACAGTTTGGGCACCCCACGTATCTCCCTCTCTTAGTAATCTAAACTCATGTGGAGAGGGGTTGATTTTGTTGGTTTATGTTTTTTTTTTTACTTTATATCCCTTAGTTTTAGAAAATGCGCTCAAGGCGCAGGCGAAAACGCATCCGACGAGCGGTGCACAGCGCACAGCAATATGCGATATGAGGTGCACGCTTTTTACCACCTTTGAGAGAGGCGCAAGGCGCACCGCCTTGCCGCCTTTATTAGAGAGGCAGAAGAGAGGAGAGAGGGTGTAGATCTGAGTTAAAAAGCTGAAAAAACCAAAAAAAAATACTTTTTTTTCAAGGGAAAATTACCTTTAATTTATTTTTTCGAACAAAAGCGCTTTGTTAATTGCATTAAATTTTATCAAATTGAATCATAATTAGAAAACCTAATTTGGGAGAAAAACCCTAATTCAAGATTTGGCGGCGACCATCCACCACTTGACCCATCTCCTGTTGTTGTCGTCGACGAGTAAGCGTCAGGTCCTCTTTCTTCCTCTTCGATGTTCTCTTTTCCGTCTACTCTTCTCTTCTTGGATCTTCTATATTTGCTTCTCTTGGATACTTTCCTCTTTCTCTTTGGTACTTTCCTGTTTCTTTGATACTAACCTTTTTTTTTGTTTTTCAAGAGATGTACCTTTCTCTGCCAACCTTTTCTTTTTCCCCTTTTTCTTTTGGAAGGTTGCAATTTTTGTTCTTTATTAACTCTTTTTCTACCACATATCAACTTCAGTTTTTTTGGAGAAAAATAATTTCTGGGAAAAAGAAAAATTTAATAAAAATAATAAAAAATAATAAAACCACAAAAGCACAATACTAATAATAACCACAATGTGTCTTGCATACGGAAAGCGTGCGCCTTTGCCTTGTTCACCTTTGAAAACTAAGGTCTATCTCTTAGAACTTTGACTTGTCAACTACATATTGAAATATTTTCACATTAACAAGGAATAAATAAGGCTATAAAATTGTATCTAATAACTTAGAAAAATTATTGCTTAAAAATTTAAATTAAATCATATGAATATAAAAATATAAGATTGTAGTATTACTGTCTGTGTATCCAAATGTAGTACAGTGTTCTCGTGTCCAAAATTTTCAAAATTAGTGTATTGGACCTTTTATTGGATACTTGTACCAATGTCCGTGTAATATGTATGGTAAGAGGCAACATGAAAACGGCCAAATAAGGAACAACAAGCCTAGTTAGAAACTTTCTCATGAGACCCCGCCTGTATATAGATTTCTAGGCTATTGAATGTTTATATGTTTTTAGGCTATTGAATGTTCAAATTTTCTAATTTAAGTTACCTTTCTAGTTCAAACCGTGGTAGTTGGTTGCAAATTATCCTGTGGGATTGTACTATTAGTTATCTTAAGAGCCCTTATGCTGGTACCATCCATTTGCAGTGTGGCATGGTAGAAATAGGAAGTGACCTGTCACATTTACCTTTATAATCTGTACTGCAATTGTAGTGTTAGTCTTAGAGGTGTATGGCCCAAGAATCCTGAATTTCTCTCTTGATTTGGATTTCTAAAAGCCCCACTTTGGGACTTGAAGAGGGTTATTATTATTTTAAGTAATCGTTGAAGTATCTTGAACTAACATGAGAATCAATGATCCCAAACTTTTCAACCAGGCCTTAGCATAATCTTCTTCATCGGTAGGGATATCTTCTGCCTTTGTGCTCGAGTTCCTTGAACCCTCATTTCTTTTAGTTATTTGAAAATCCTGCTGTTTTCCGTCTTGGTTTAAGTTACATTAACACATCACAAGACCTGATAGAAGCAGTGTTAGTACCCTGCCAATTGACTATCTAGCACTACATTTGTCTAGTGAAATGGCAGATAAACTTGAGAAAGATATTAACTTACACAATTATTTAAAGGGGATATTTGTGGGATTCCTCTCTACTGCTTGACTAGAGCTTGTGTTACAGTGACACGGGTACGAGTGTATGATAAGGGCGTGGATGTGAGTATCTAATACAGCGATTTTGAAAATTCTGGATACAGTGACCGTGACACCGTCCTTAATTTTTTCACGGGGAAGATTGAAGAGGATACGAGTTATTTTAAAAAAATTATCTTAATTTTTTTTATACGTATAAATTTTACTTGAATAATTTAATCAATAATTTCTTTAAATATGAAATACAGTTTTTGTAGCCTTATATATTCCTTGTTGATTTGAACATCTGAAAGTATGTAGTTGAAAAGTCAAAGTTCTAAAGAATATATTAAGTGAAAAACAAAAATTAATAGAGTTAGCGCCTCCCCACGAGTCTAGATTTTACTCAAAAACAAAAAGGCAGTGAGAGAGAGACTGGATGTCGAGACTTCCCCTTCTGCTACCCAAACAACAACAACAACTAAGCCTTATTTCCAAGGTGAAATTGAAAAAAGGGAAAGTAAAAATATTAAGAACACGACTTCCTTGGTACTCTTTTCACTTTAATTGTGGCCAGTGAATTTAGCTTCGAGTTGGACAATGAACGATGGTGTGGAGCAAATTTGGTAAGCAATCTCCTTTCTCTATCTCCACGGGTTTCTCTCTTCTCAGATCTTTCCGAATCCGAGTTTAAATGCAGTATTTGCTTCTTATTACTGACCTAGATCTGTGTGGGGTTGTATTGACAATGGTACATCAGCCAAAATGCCGTGTCTGGGTATTATACCCGAAGCTAATTGAACACCATTGTTTTGGACACCTTATAATAAAAGCACCATTGGTTCGAACATGGTGTCCTAATATACTACAACATAATCTCTCTATTCCGCTAGTAAGGTTTCATAAAGGGCAGGAGGGGAAGGGGGTGTTATTTTTTTCCTGTACAATTTCCGAAGGTGGTTGTTTATCCTTCTTATAACAATTGCGTAGGATGTTGTTTCCATTAGATTTTAGATGCCGAAGGTCGTTGACTTGCCTAATAGTTCATAGTTAGTTTTAGTATAGGAAAGTTTAGCTTGACACAAATTGTGCCTGCTCATTTCTGTAATCCAACGCTAACAAGTTACCATTTGAGCCTGAAACACCAACTTTCTTAAAAGTGGTATCTCTTGATTCTTAATGGTGAAGACTGAAACCTGCCACAATCTAACTCAATATTGAATGTAGATCCTTCCAAAGTCCAACTAGTTACCGGCTTAGTAGCTTCAATGTTAGCTCAACGGTTAAGATATGTAGCTTAGTGCTCCTCATCCATCCCTTGGAACATGGCCTTGCACGGTTCACTTGTCTCCAGGTGTTTGGATCGATGTGTCTGACTCTCTGTTCAAGGCTACAATTTTGTACTGATAATGTGACTGGGGATTTTGTCCCATGGCTTTCCATATTCTGGATACCTTCTAACTCTTACTACACGGGTCTCAATACTTAGTATTTAATTTACTGAGCTAGATTCTTGTTACTCATGACATCATTAGTTATGATTCTAAGAGAGCATCATGCCTAGTGGCTACTAAAACTCAGAACAAGAATTCCTTGTCAGTCTCCCTAGATGCAGTGGGTTGTAAATAAAAGAGGATGGCTGCATCTTAATAATTGTAACCTTTCTTCTATGGCCTAGGATTTGAAAATAAAATAAGCGTCATCATCAGCTTAAATGTAGATTTAGCCACCGCATTCTAATAGGTCCCTGCAAATTATTGATTATCACCTACCAATTCCTGATTGAAGATCATTTCTTAGCAGCAGGCAAGTGAGCAATAGTGCGCTCGACACCTCTGAAGTGTGACTCAGAGATATTGAGTTTGAGTCTATTTTTGCAGGATGGATTCCTTTTATTTTCCTCCTTTCAAGTCCAACCCACTTTAGGTTCCCAAAAGAAATTATAATGAATATCAGTTCCATTGTTTTGATGTGTTGAGAGGCTCAGGTTTCTTACTTTTTGCAATAACTTTTTCTTCAGAACTGATGGTGCTTTAATCTATAGCTTTAGATCATTATTCTTGTTCCTATGTTCACCAAATAGAACTGATAATTCGTTATCTGTTTTTTAAATGATTCAGCAGCTATGTATTTGGAAACTGAATATGCCTTTGTGGAAGATGCCTCAATATATGGTTTTAGCAACCGTGTTGATTATCTCCTATACTTGTTTTTTTATTCCTAGAACCCCATTTCAATGCTTTGGCTCTTCTGGAACTACCTTTTGACTATCTGAGCACAGGTGTTATAGGCGTCTCATTTGGTACCAAAGTTAAGTCAAAGTGGTACCAAAATAGAGTTATTTGGTACCAAAATGTAACCTTGGTACCAAACTGAAATTTGATACCAAAATAGAGTTGGTACCAAAGTACTCTATTTTGGTACCACTTTGACTTGCTTTGGTACCGAAAATTTTGTGAGATGCCAATACTTTCCCATGTGAGCAAGAGCCACTTGTACATTAATTATTGTATGATCAGTTCTATAATTCACTAACCGTTTCACTTTAGCATCAATCTGACACAACGCATCATTTGAATTTCTAAGTCACATCAATGAAGCTCTGCCTTAGAGCTGTGGTTTCTATTCGGAGTTCTGTTATACAGTAAAGGTGATATTGCATAGGCCGGTGTGGAATTCACTGTATTATGGCTTTTGCCCCCCTGCCTTCATTAGGATTTGTTAGTTGAATCTGTGGAACCCAAGCTGCCCATTGTGATGTCAGAGTGATCCTTTCTGTACTTTTCCAGCTGCATGTTGGCAGCTTTTGTTGGTATGTAACAGGATTTTTGTATAGGATACAATGAGGTAGAAAGAGAAACTCATGGTCATATTGTTGCCAATTTACCTAATTTAATGTTAGGGTTCTGACTTTGTTGCAGGATTATATGTTGAAGTAAACATTTGAAGCGAACTGGAGTTCGTAAGTAGCCTATAGATAGTCCATGAACGAAGTCATTGTTGGACTGGTTGATGTAGTTTTTCCAGTGAGTTTGACATAGAATGGATGAAGGAATGGTGCTATTGAATACGATTTTGGGTGTAAAATTGTTTATAACGTACTACAGTCTATGGTCATAAATTATGTACAATGAGATAAAGATTTAGTTCTATTATTGGAAATACTTTTTTTGACTTTGCCTGTACATTGTTGAGTTCTATGAACAAGAGACAATAGTTATTGTTATGTGATATGAGATAGTACTTAGGATGTTGGCCTTAATTTTTCGATTGTATTTATTCCTCTGTTAAATGTATCCGCTCTATGTTTGTGCAAGCTTGTAGCAAGAATCTCACGGGGATGAAACTAGAGATAGCTTTTTCGTCATTGTCGATGTGTTGTGGCTACAAGTGATTATGGAGTACATAATATAGAACTTTTATGGGCTGTCTATGTTCGCTGCAGTTTTTTTTTTCTTTTTGACAATATATATATATATATATATATATATATATATATATATATATATATATATATATATATATATATATATATATATATATATATATAGGGCTGGGTTCTAGTGAGAACCCTCTTATGGTGAGAACCGTGAGAACCACTTAAAATGAGCAAAAACTTCCTAAAATGAGCAAAAAAAAACAAATGAGCAGAAACATAAAATGAGTAGAAAACATTAAGTTATCAAGAATGTAAAATGTACAAAAATGTAAAAGAAGAAAAACGTAAAATGAGCATAAAAAAGTTCAACGAGAAAAAAAAGTAAAATGAGCAAAATGTACAATGAGCAAAAACGTTGATAAATGAGCATAAAATTGTTAAATGAGCAAAACCATAATATAAGTGAAACAAAAAATGAGCAAAAACGTTATGAAATGATCGAAATCTTCGTAAAATGAGGAAAAATGATGGTTCTCACGGTTCTCACCATAAGGGTGGTTCTCATATGAACTTAAACCTATATATATATATATATATATATATATATATATATATATATATATATATATATATATATATATATATACTTCCACTGTTTCAAAATATAAGGCATTCACGCTTTACGAAAATTTGCTTTGATCACAAATATCTTTCAAATACGATAAGTAAAAATTATAAAAATTATATCGTTGGATTCGTCCTAAAAAATACTATAATAATATTTTTCTTTTAAATTTTCTATTGACATAAATTGAGTGTAATTAATGGTCAAAGTTCGACCTCGAACATCGTGCGTGCCTTATATTGTGAAACGGAGGGAGTATATATAGGGGTGAGATCCGCTGAAAACAACTTTTTATCTGAAAATTTATAACAGGGTAACTTTTACCACTTTTAGGGCAACTTTATATATTTTAAGGGTAACTTTTACCAGTTTTAGGGTAACTAGATTATATTAAGGATAACTTTATATATTTCAAGGGCAACTTTATATATTTTAAGGGTAATTTTACCAGTTGGGGGGTAACTATATTATATTAAGGATGACTTTATATATGCCAAGGTTATAAAGAGTAACTTTTACCACTTTTAGGGTAATTTTTAGTATTATAATAGTAACTTTGACTAATATTAGAGTAACTATACACCTTGATATTTTCCTCACCTTCTTCTTCAACCTTCATCTCCTTCCTTTTTCTCTGTCTCTCAACTTTCAGAAAAATGCGAGAAATAATTAGTTCAAATTGCAGCTCCATAACTTAGCCAATCTCTTAAATAGAATTAATCATCATCATCAACAAAACTGAGCTAGAATTAAAACCAGAAAGTTCCTCTAATCAACAATCAACATCGGTGCTATAATATGAAGTTTCCTTGAAATTATCAGACAACAACATACTGTTTCAAGTTTCATCATTCAAAAGAAAGTACAAATAACAGAAAAGTGATCAATAAAGAGAGAGAATAACAGGTCATAATTAAGAGTTAGTTAACGGCGGCGAGCTACAACAACTTGGACATGGCGTCGCGGCGAATAGGATGAAGAAAGGCTGAGGAGTTGGGTGGAAGTGAAATCGCGATTATCTAAGCAAAATCGACGCTGAAAACATGAGATTAGAGACGTTTGATGTTGTTATCGACTTCTTTCCTCCAATTTTGCTGATTTTATTCTCTCTCTTCTTGTTTCTCCATTTTCGCAGCTGTTAGAATTTCACCATAACTCAGAGATAAATAATGAGAGGAAAGAGAAAATGGATATTCTTCATTGTTGAATTGTTGTCTGATGAATTCGTAGTCTGAAGAGAAAGAATAGAAATTATTGAAGTTGGGGTTTCTGTCGTGTTTTGAAGAGAGAGAATGGGGCTCCTGGAGGAGATAATGTAATTGGCCCAAATCTTATGAATTTGATCATAACCATAGGATCTAATTTCAATGGCCCAAATCTTCTGTTTTCAGTTTTCAGTTTTAGGGATGATTTCACAAGATCCCATTCTGGCATTCTGTAACAGCCCGCACTTCCGAGCTGCTAACTAATCACACTTAAGATACACAAAACACAATCAACAATTAACAAACCTCGAATTTACATTTATTCACACCTGTAACAACCTGCACTTCCGAGCTGCTAACTAATCACACTCAAGATACACAAAACACAATCAACACTTAACAAACCTCGAATTTACATTTATTCACAGCGGAAACAAAACCTATAAAAACGATCTTGGATCTGTGGGTCAGGGGCCCACAACATAACAACTTGAAAAATCAAATAACATGTTACCAATACTTCCAAACAAAGCATCTAACTTTAACCTCAGCCCACATTTCATAGCATAAAAATCTTCTTCTTGATCAATAATCATATTCCAAGACCTTGACATCAACCCTGCAAAATCACTAACAATGAACCCTGTCCCCACCAGGACAGGTTCCAAGAACAAAATCAGAAAAACTAAGTACACACACTGTCCAGCCAGAAATTCATTTTAGCGGCTTAATATATAGTTGTGCGGTGTATTACTCATCAAGTGGAACAATCCTAAACTTCAAAAAAAGACTTAAAATCAAATAGTTAGAAATGTTTTATTACGACACCAGCAACTCTTAAATAGAAAGTCCGATAAAGAGTAGTCATACATATACTACAGATAATAAGTTCCTTGCCATAAGGACAAATTTCAACAACAGTTGAATACATAAGCTCATCCCAAAACCTCATTTTTGGTGGCTTAAGACCATTCATATACAATCCATGTTAGAATTCAGCATGATTCACAAGTAAGTGCTCGATTAAAAATTTCAGGATTACTATCCTTGCACAATCGCATTAAAGTAAGAATTTTTATCATGAAGATCACCACTTAGATCATTCAAAACCCTTTGGGTCTATAGCATTTAATTTATTTGGGTAAAGCGAACACGAATAGAGAGAGACTTCTTACACAAGGGGCCGACTGTCTCTAAGCTAATGGAGGTCGTCACCCCACCGTTTAAATATTTATGCTTGCAAGTCTTAACCAGGAAATGTCCCATTTTTATTATTTGCAGGACTTCACCCACCCAGCGAGGGTTCGGAAGGAGATCACTCATCCTCCAAGGGTTGTTGTTCATACCGTACCTTATTTGGTATCGGTCTTTACCCACTTGTATTCATAGTTTATTTACATAAATAGTTTAAATGCACTGTTTATCAATACCACACGTGTTCCAAAAAACACATATTCATCCATGCAGAGGAAAAAGAATCACAACTACTATCGTGTCGCTAATCATTGCAACACTTGAATCTTCTTTTGAAATCTTTTGTTTTACGTCAACAATTTCACATATTAGTTACGTGTAAAGATATAAGGAAATAATCAATTCTTTACTGCTTGTAAAAGTCGTATAGGCACTTAGTGTGCTCATTTAAACTTTACCAAAAGGGTTGAGTTAACTTGAACATTTGGAACTTTTGTCAAAATAATTGCAGCAAAAACACTGAATTTAAAATGAACATAACTTCCTGCTCGGTACTTCGAATTAGAAATTTCCAAAACTTAACCTCAATAACTTTTGGATCATGACTACTCAAAGAAATAATACTCGCTCCATAGATGTTGTTTACATTCCCCATAAAACAATAACTAAATCATAATGCTTATTTTCTCAATAACACAAACTTATATCTTTCAAAACTTATACTCTTGTTCTTAATTCGTATCGCATACTCAATTCCAAAGTGTATCAACGACTTAAACTTCCGTCCATAAATTAATATAAAATAAAACAAAGTTGAAATGTAATTAACATATCCAAAATACCTGAACCTCAATAATCTTATTATAACACAAACTCGAATCTCAAATAATCTCACTTACCTCAAATATTCTTTTAAAGGAAGTAATATACATAAAACATATTCGAAATCAAATGTCTCTTTGTACTTAGACTTCCGTCTTTAACTTGTAGCATCTAAACTATAGCATTTCAAAATTCTCATGATATGAATTTTCCCTTTAAAGGTTTTCTTATTACCAATACATGAACTTTCATTGCCATAATATAACTTTATTACATTATTATAAATCACCTACAATTACGATGGTAAGTCAAAATATCTCACTCCATATTTCCCAATACTCAACTCGTTGTCCTCATCTTTCTTAAATTTATAATTCACAATCATACGTCCCCATGTATTTGTATTGAAAGCTCATATTCGTCTTAACACCGTACGCTTAGTATTGTCATTATATAACTTTAATTACCATGCTCTCTATTATCTAGATTTATATTTTTCTTTCCCAACATCCATTTATATAATCTTACTCATCCAATAGAAGAAATTATGCTCCAAACTCTTTTACTTGACCCCTTTGCGGATATGATCTTTTATTACATAAGTATTGTAAATTATATCTCTCTAATCGATACTCCTCTAAACCACCACCAAGATTGGATCCTTTATTTCACTGATACGACATTCATATATCTCAAATCCTATACATCCTCCGAACTCACAAATCTCTCGTGACAACTCCATAACTCATAAATTAATATTTGACCTTTGAAATTCACATCCAAATTTACTATTTCCTAACTATCTAATCTACGAACACCACATAACATCTTCCTTCTTAGTTAGAACCTCCCAACAATTACTTCATCCTTCAATTATGACATCACAATTCTTCATTCTCATATAACCAAGCTCCTTATTATTTTCGAAGACATCTTCGGGTGATACCATTCAACCTTGTTTATACGCCATAAGTAAAGCTTGGGATATTCGACTACTTCTAATAATATCCTCAAAGCGACAATTGTATTTCTTAAACAAAACTTCACAAGTACCCATTTCATAGCAAACTCATTCTAACTTAGATTCCAAACTCCATATAACATAATTCATCCATGAGATTCTGTAAAGATATAACTTGTTTCACTAGACTTATGTGTTTCCGAACTTAAATTCGAAAATAATGTTCATTAAATTGACTCAAATTTAAGAGATTTTTTCCTTTGAGAACTTCTTCATTAAAATTTACGTTGGAGTAAAGATCCTCCCCGTCATTAATAGAACTAGAAAATTCTGATTTATAATCTCATGAGTTCATATTTGTTCATAACTCCAAGTCATAATTTTCAAAGTTCATGATCATATATAATCAAAATCTCAAACCATAATAAAGAGTTTTTCATACTTTCAGAGTTCCATATAAAACTTATATCACAAATATTTTCACAATTGCCTTAAACCTGAAATTTTAACTCAACATCCTTGATCAAATTCCTTCCTTTTTCTCTGAAACTTTCAAATATAACTATAGTTTAAATCGAAAGCGAGTTCATAAACGTATCGAGTTAACGTCCTGGCTTAGTTCGTAAATCGAAGTACTTGTTGTAAAATCACTTATATAGTTAGATATACTAAAGATCATTGCTTTAATTCTCATAGCTACACTTTCATATAAAAGATCAACTTACTAAGCATAAGAAACTTATTATAAATTCGATGTGGAAACAAGTAGGTTTAAAAATATCACACATCCATATTATTGAAGGATTCAACTATCTCCAATCAGTTCTTCATAGAAATATCACTCAGTAAAACTCATCACATGTATAGCTTTCGCTCATAGCTTAAAACCAAATATGTAGTTAACAACTCTTGTAAACACACGAATAACACTCTGAATAATTTTGAATTTATATAAAAGGCTTATTAAGCTCAGCACATGAAATCACATAAAACACGAATATAGATTCAAAGGTGGAAGGACATGTGTGTACCTTGGAACAATTCCCAATAATTCGACATTCTGGATAACCAACTATAGCTCGAACTTCATAATTTATCTCCATATACATACTCCAACAACGACCTCAAAACAATAACAACAATCATTAACCATCCTCACAACAATTTAGATAACAAATTGTATTACTCATACTTTCTAAACTCTTCCATGAACTAACCATCACAACCCTTAATACAACCCGTTCTACTAATCCAACTCACAACATCAATTCTATCTCTAATTAACATCATTCTGATTTAAGAGAGTATTATCAAACGACATAATTTATAAAAATCAGTTTTTAGAAACTTACTTAAGAGGCTTGCTTCATATTAGAAGCTTCAATCCAATAAGAAAGATAAAATATTCAATCTTTAAGTTTAACAACTCTTATCATAACTATATTTGCTAATCAATAACAAAATTGAGAACCAAGTTTATTTCTAAAATTAGAATATAAAATCCAAATGCACCACACTTGAATTGGAATCAAAGGAGATGAGGAATTAAGAAAAATTAGCTCATACCTTCATATGGAAAGGAATACCAAAACAATGGCAGCAACAAGCTAAGGAAAACAAGTTAGCAATGACAACATGGGCAAACAAGCCAACCACGACATCAGCGCAACACAAAGTACAGCAGCAGTGCTGAACTTGTGTAAGGCGTACGTAACTCATAGCTCCGAACTCCGAATTGAGCGATTTTTGTGCCCAAATTTCATTAGCTCGAAGTTATCTACAACTTTGATTTAGAAACAAAGAGCAAATTAGATTGCATGTTGTAGATAATTGGGGCAACAGATTGTCGGAATAAAAACAGGGGAGACAGAAATGAAGGTAGCAAGACCAAACTTACAAAGACCATAACTCATAGCTCCTAACTCCAAATCAAGTGATTTTTGTGCCCAAATTCATTAGCTCGAAGTTATATACAACTTTGATTCAGCAACAAAGAGCAAAATTGAATTTCATGTTGTAGATAATTGGGGCAACAGATTGTCGGAATAAAAACAGAGGAGAGAGAAATGAAGGTAGCAACACCAAACTTACAAAGACCATAACTCATAGCTCCGAACTCCAAATCAAGTGATTTCTGTGCCCAAATTCATTAACTCGAAGTTATCTACAACTTTGATTCAGCGACAAAGAGAAAAATTGAATTTCATGTTGTAGATAATTGGGGTAACAGATTGTCGGAATAAAAACAGAGGAGAGAGAAATGAAGGTAACAACACCAAACTTGCAAAGACCATAACTCATATCTCCGAACTCCAAATCAAGTGATTTTTGGGTCTAAGTTTAATAACTTTTCGAGATCTACAACTTTCATGTAATAAGTTTGGGCAAATTTCGACTGCAGAATGCAGAAATTGAACATGCACATTACGGGGTATAAAATCAGAGGAGAGAGAAAATTATTGTTTGGGGTTTTTATTTTGGTTTTGGGGTTTCTCCCAATTCTCAAACACTTGGGTAATTAAACTGAAATATTCAAGAGAACAATTAATCTATGGGAAAATACACTTTGGCACTTGATTGAAAAATTATGAAGAAGAGGGAGTGATGCTTTAGCATCTAGAGTAGATAGCATGAGTGAGAAGAGATAAATTGTAATTAAAAATGGGTTTCTCTTTATTTCAAAGCTTAAACTTCAACTCAATATCTCTATTATATAAAATCCGTACTAACTTATTTGTGCTTGGAACTTACTTTAGACGATAAATAATAATTCTCAAGTAATTTCTTTACTAATATGAACATAGCTAACTTTGACTAAAACGTGTCTGAAAATATCAGCTATTATACTTATCAAATCTCATTTATAAAGTCGTTATAAAACCTTGCTTAAAATATAGGCTATTACACATTCCTATATATATATATATATATATATATATATATATATATATATATATAGAGTCGGGATCCTGTGAGAAGGAATAGTTATGTGAGAATAAATTAATATGTGAGAATTAACTACAAGCGGTAGATCAAAAAGGAACTAAGGGCTGCGATTTGCCATAGCAGTAAAAACAAAATCACAATTTTCTTAGCAATTAAGCGTGAACAGTACGTACTCACTGAGGAAAAGAAAATAAAAAATCCATACCTCTCATCATCGACCGATTGATTACAAACTACAGTCTGAACTTTTCTATCTAGATCGAAATTCATCCATCGAAGTAATTATCATCAGGTACGAATCATAAACGTTATTCGTGGAATTCGATTTTTTCAAAATTGATGTACTTACATTTTTTTCTTAATTTACATATTCAGTAATTATTTTCACATATTTTAATCGAAAATTAGGTCTTTTAGAGACTATACTTGATGGTGATGGATTGTTACTGGAATTTTTGTTCATATTCTACTTTTTCTCTCTACTTTGAGTATTTTCCTTAATTTTAGTTTTGATTTTGCATCTTTTATTCTGTTCATGATGGGTTAAATTTGTAGATTGTGTTTTTGGAGGATTAGTTATTATAAAAGTTATTGATGCAAATTTTATGACTTTACTTTGCTTGCTATTTTTTCCTAAATCCGCTTGAACCGAATGTACGCTTGTTGAATAGAAGAAAATTGATCATATAGACTACCTGTTGATGGATGCCAATTTAATTGAATGTTGGAATAGTAAAAGGATGATTGCTTGTTTAAATACCCACGAGTTTATCTTGCCTACTCAGTCCTTTTCTAGCACTTCGTATTTTCTTCATCCATCTGTATGTAAAAGTGTGGAAGAATTTTTGCATATAGGGAGCTAATGTTTTTACAGGTTATTTTGTTCTCATTATCTATTGAGAGGACTAACCTTATACTGAACTTATTGGGCTTCCACCCTATTATGCTTCTTTTCAGTTTGATAAAAAAGAATCACTGCTCAAGTTACGATTGCCTGAGTGTTGGGTGGTGAGATTCGATTCTGCTATGCTTCTACTTGTCAACTCCACGTAGTTATATTATGATGAATTCATCTTTGATGAACAGTTTTCAAAACTTCATGGGCTGATTGACCTAGTAACTGCAAGTTATGACAAATTTTACTTCGGGGACGTTGCAAGAGAAACTTATGATTTCTTCTGGGGTGATTTTGCTGATTGGTATGTTTATTTTTTTCAGTCTTTCATGCTCAATTACCACTTCTTATTGCTTGTTTAGAATTTGGAATTGTCTATAGAGAAGATGACATACATTTGAGTTGTCCATAGGTCTTTGTAAATCACTTGACATGTCAGTTTGTGATTTAAAGAATTTGATCCAATTTGTATTGTGGTTGTATAGTGTTTGGAAAATTTTGTTCTAAGTATGTTGCTTTTTGAAGAATTTGATCATCTTTGTGATTTGTTTGGCTGGGTAATGCGTACTTAATGAGTACAATCAAATGAGTTTGATCATGTACATCAGTGCTACACTAAATGTCTATCGGTGCTACACTACATGTATATCAGTGCTCCACTACATGTACATTAAATCTCAAGGAAAATATTAAGTATTCCTTTTTTATCTAAGTTCTAATTTCACCCATGTACTTGAATGTTATTATGAATGTTTGGCATTGAAGAATAGAGTTTCTTTTAAGCGAGCTGGAACTCATGTAAGTTTCTTTTAACAGAGTTGGAAGTCATGTACATTAGGTCTTTGTCATATGTACATCATCGGTAACATACAAGTACATTAAATATCTTATAAATATAAAAGTTGGATTTTGGACAATATCATACACAAACATAAAATGTGATTTATGTATATCTAATTAATTTTTATGAATCTTTCAAGTAAGTTTTTTATTGTGTCTTTCAATAATTAAAATTATTGTGTTCTTTTTCTAGATTAATTTGAAGATTTCATGGAAACTCAACCTACGATTATGGAAGACCCTAATCAACATACTCCAACAACACAAGTAGTAGATGAATGATTGGCTTTCACATAAATTAGTTGGTTAGATACTATATGATAATACTAGTGTTCATATTTTCATGATGAATTAGTTGGTTAGATATTATTTCACTTGGTTAAAATTTTGTTTTCCTATATTTTTGTGCATACATAAAATTTTGGCCATAAATTAAGCTTAATTCATATATGATATATGCTTTTATGTTAATAGGGAGTAATAAGTATATTAGAGGTATGTCCATACCCCAAAGTTGTATTTTTATGTTAATAGGGAGTAATAAGTTTGTGCTAAAGCACTTTGGAAAAACTGATCTGGGTGGATGATTTGAAGAAAATATTTTAGTGGTTTGTGAAATTAGCAGACATGGACATTCTACTGGAACAGTTCACAATATTGTTGAATGTTTGACGTTTTACTTGTGAATGCCACCAAGTGGTGTTTTAGCCTTTTAGGGTTTTCTTGTTCGGGGTCTCATGTAGTGTAATACTCCATATTTTAGTAGTAATTTCGTATTAATTAAGAAAATATAAAGAATTAATAAAAAGGTATTTTAATTTATTTACAAATTAATAGGAAATTGTTAGGCATTTTCGGAGTTTTAAAAGGGTAACCTAATCTTCACTTGACCTAGGGTTACTACCTTTTGAAGGGAGTATAAAAAGAAAAGGAGAGGGAATTTCAGAAAAACCCTAAACCCTTCTTCTCCCTCTCCTCAGCCGACCTTCTTCTCCCTCTCTCTCTCCTTAGCCGATCTCCCTTTCTTTCTTTCTCTCTCAGATTTTCCTTTCTCTCTCTCGGAGTTTCTCTCGCTGCTCTTCCTCTTTAACTTCGCTCCGCTCCTTCACGTCGCCGGTGCTGTGCGTGGGTGGTGTTGGTGCAAAAGGTTCCGACGAAGGCTGCAAGGGTTTCGCGCGAGGGTTGGTGCGAATTGCTGTGAGTGGTTGTGGTTCGAGCGCGCGGAGGGTGCGCAGGCGAGGAGGGTCGAGAGGTTGCGAGAATTCGTCGAGGGTTTGTTCGTGGTTTGTGCGAGTTCCGTCGAGAACGAGGTGTTCGAAAGTTTGTTCGAGGGTTGTGCGAAAAGTGGGTCGAGAGTTTTGTTGCGAGCGGTGGTGTTGGCTCGTGTTTGAGGGGGTTCGAGTGGTGTTCGAGTCGTGCGAGCGTGGTTCTGCGTCGTGCGAGTGTGGTGGCGCGACAGATCTGGGTCGCGCAAGGGTGTTTGGGCGACGGAGACCGTTCTCGGTGTGTGCGCGTGTGCGGTGTGGTTTCGTTCGTCGGAATTCGTTCGCCGGCAAGTTCTAGCGGTATAATTTTTGTACTTAACTCAGTATGACAGTTTATTTGTTAGGTTGATATTTACAGTTTTCATAATTACGTAAGGTTTGTAATTAATAATTAGTAATTGGAATGGTTAGTAAATTAGTAGATTGTTTAACTAGTTAAGTTATTATTCTGTTGTTAAGTTAAAACTATGGTTAGGTTTGTAATTGGAATAAGATAAAAGTAGGAGACGTGTGTATTATTATTAGTTACAATTATTATCGTTCCATGGGTGACTTGTTTCACGGAACCTGACTTTGGGACTTATGACTTACCTTTTTGGACATGGAACTTACTTTTGGACATGGAACTTACTTTTGGACATGGAACTTACCTTTTGGACATATGACTTACTTTTGGACATATGACTTACTTTTGGACATATGACTTAACTTCTGGACATAAGACAGGTTGGACTTATGACACCTTTTGGATTGGTAAAATAGTGGACTAATGTTACTAACTAACTTAGTTACTCACTAACTCTGACTTCTAAAAGACGTTAAATTCACTAGATTAGAATTATAACGAAAGTTCTGGAATAAGGTTTTAACTATTGTTTAATTCGAATCGTTAGATCGTTATGGTCTTAGTACGTAGTAGTTGTAGTTTATCAAGGACGTAACACTAAAGCTTTGTTTTAACGATTTAGGTCCCAATTTCATAAGCGGCTCGTTCTATTAAGTCAGCGAAAATTCTCCGCTACAAGGTACGTACGCGTACCAGTTTACTTCAAGCTTAGTATCATGATTAGGTTGCAGTTCATGTTATTGGAACCTAGTACCATGATAGGGAACATTTGATTGTGATTGTTTGGTTAGACGTTTATAACGTGAAATCAAAATGATGCATTGAAATATGTTGCATTGAAATGCGAAGTTCTATCGTAGTGTAACATCAGCATTATTAATCTGATCTATAGAGTAACGAGAGTGTTACTAGAGATAAGATTGAGTTTGGTAATTAAGAGAGCATGTAAATGACTCCTTAAAGTTATAAAAAGAATGGCTGGTAGTAAAAGAAGATTATGGCGATACTTGTAGTTGGATTCCCTACAAGTATAGAACAATGGGGGGAGTGTGGGACTTGTCCTACACTCCTACGCAGGCCTACTGTGACGACAGTAGTGTCCTTATATTTTGATAACTCAAGTAGGCGGAAGGTTCCGTTCGATCTTGGGGTATGCATACTAAGGTGATGGGTGTGAGACGGAACAAAACCGTATTTGCATTTCATCTAATAGACCAAGTTGTCTATTAAGGATTCAGTAGCCCGTATGATTCTAGTAAGATGACGGTGCCCGTTCGATGCCAAATAATGAAAGATTAAAGGATGTGAGATAACGTAGTTTCATATAGCATTTGTAATGTATGCATCATTTATGTTCATATAGTTTCAATGGTTCATTACGTACTCAGCATAGCTGACTCTGTGTGTTATTATGTGTTTGTTGACCTGTGATGAACCATTGACACTTCAATGGGGAGCAGACTAGGTGAGCTGGTGCTGCTGCATGATATCAAGCATAGGGGGCTAGTCTGTAGTTTGAAGTTAAACTTTTGGTTTAAGTATTACTGAATTTTATAGAACATTGTTACATGGTTTGAGTTTGAATAAAGAGGGGTCACTATGATTCCCGAGTTGTATTTACATTTTCTATTCCGCTGCAATTTGGTTTTGAGACAATGAATTTGAGTTACCGTATTTCTAATTATGCCTTGCGTTCCATCGCGGCGGTAACACTCCCAAAGTCGATGCGACGTAGCATTAGACGTGTATGGATTTTGGGGGTGTTACAAAACTGGTATCAAAGACGTTTTCGAAACGATTTCAAAACGGGTAGTATGGGCTAGGAGCATATAGATCATGTCATGTGCATTAAGTCATAGGAATGTTATCATTGCAATTTTGTTCGTATCTCGAACTTGTATGTGCTCTCTGTGTAATTGAAATGGTGAAAGATTCTTGAAATCTTCAAATGTGACTAGATTAAGAGAGTGTACAAAGATAGGTCTAAATTGATGTTAGACTCAAAACTTATTTTAGTATAAAAACTATTTTATTGATCGAAATGAGCTTGATTTCACTTGTGGATTTCAAAGTTAAAATGAGCATTTACCTCTTTACAAAAACTTAGACTATTCTATTTTGTTTTTACTTTCGCAGATGGTTCACGACATAGGTTGTAAGGACTATTTGATGAAACAAGTAGGGGAGACTGGGATATGTGGTTCTTTAAAATGAAGTCTGCTATGGATTACAGAATTATGCAAGGGGAGCAGTGGTTACGATCTGAGGGCTCTAGGATACACTTCATGCTTCGTTATGTTCCAGACATAGAGCCATATAGATTTGTTCATCGTAGGTATGGAGATATGTGGACTACAGAGGGTATTTCAATAGGAATAAGCATACCTACGGATACCAGAACCTTCCTTCCGAAAAGCACTTCCTCACTGACCTTAAATACTGCGAGAATGAGTGGAGGGTTCGTGAAACCAGGGGTCAAAACCCTTCTACTTCATCTGAAAGGGAAAGTTCGAGCAATAGGGCCGTAGATGGGAATTCTGAGAACCCAGGGGTCATACCTGAACCGCCATCAGCACCTGTGGCAAAGAGGCCAAGATACCAGCCATTTGAGGATGAGTTATTAGCCGATGACTTTCAAATCTTAGGACAGTCACTTACGTCTCCGATGATGAAAGGAACAATAGGACCTTCATTATAGTGTTGGGTGGGGTCCAGGTTGTACCAGGGTTACATGGGGAGGATGATGATGACGAGCCACCCCCACTAGAGGATATACCAGTTGAGGAAGAGGACCCTGCTGAGAATGAAGACCCTGTTGAGGATGAGAATCCTGTTCAGGAAGAGGATCCCACTGAGGAGGAGGATCCCATTGAGGAGGAGGATCCCATCGAGGAAGAAGACCCCGAGGAAGACCAAGGACCCATACTAGAGGATATATTCTTTGAGGACGGCGAGCCTGATGCAGAGAGAGATTGACCTTGATGGGGGATGGAGGATTCTGGATCAGAGGATGAAGCTCACCGCCTTAGCCCATAGTTCTTTTGAGCATATATGTAGGATTAGGATTTTGTTTTATTTTGGTCGTTTTTATTCATTTGTTTATGTTAGTGATAATAAGGCTTGCATGCCGATTAGGGAGTAACATTATTTGATTTATATATATATATATGGTATTTCTTTACAAACATTACATTCCCATTTTCAATAATAGTGCATAGTGTTATCTTTTATTGTTAATTGTGGCATCTTATTTTGGATGATTGTAATGCAAGTCAGTACAGACTTAAAGGTGTTCGCAATATATGTTTATATGTTAAATGTGTATTCGTTGAATAAGTTAAAACAAAAATTATGTGTAAGTCACTGAAATAGCTACTATGTTAATTTCAGCGCAGAATGGTTCGATCGGGAGGCGCCCCTGAAACCTCTCTTAATATCGAGCAATCGATACGTGACCTAGTACAGATTACTGCCAACTTAGCCCAAGGTCACAACCGGGATGGGGACCTATCTGAAAAAGTGGCCCGTAGGAACCCACCTTACTAAATGGAAAAGGGGGACCTGAAGAGTTGGAGAACTGGGTTGGGGAATTTGATAAACTTTTCTTCACCCTATCCTGTCCTGACGAGAAAACGTGCCCTTAGCTAGCTACTATCTGCAGGGGGATGCCCATTTCTGGTGGACCCAGGCTAAGGACAACCTTCTAAGCCAACCGGGTTTCGGGTGGGAACTTTCAAAAAGGCCCTAAGAGACAAGTACTACCCTCCGTATCTTAAGAAACAAAAAGCCCAGGAGTTTATGATGCTGGAGCAAGGGAACATGTCTGTGGAGGAGTATTACCGAAAATTTATTGAACTAATGAGGTTTGCCCCAGAGATTGCCCCTACTGAGGAGGCTAAAGCCTCACGTTTTGAATTGGGACTTACCCTTGACCTGCAGGGTAGACTGGGGGGAGATACATTCACCTCTCTGGACCATGTGTTTGGCAAAGCTGCCCACCTTTATGCTATCAGGAAGAGGGAGGAAGGGGGTAAGCTTGGCGAGAAACGTAAGGATAACCCAAACCCTGAGGGCCAAAAGTTTGAGAAAAAGCACAACGGGAACCAGAAAATCAAAACCCTCAGAGAAATTTTGGTAAGGGACCCAATAATAACCCTAATCCCAACAACAACAACAACAACCGCAACAACAACACCAATAACCGCAGACCTGAGCGTGTATATCGGTGTAGAAAGTGCCCTAACAACCACCCTGGTAAGGACTGTGAGGGTAACAAGGTTGAATGCCGAGAATGTGGGAAGATGGGACATAGAGCCTATGAATGCTATTCGAAGAACAAGCTAAACCCCAATGGCCAAAGGAAGGGGAATTATGGGGACAAGCCCCGAAACGGAATGGAACGGGAATGGTAACGGGGAGGTAATTACAATGGGAATTCTAACTATTCCAAGCCCGCGACCAACACAGCAACCAAGTCTCTAATGTGAACAATGCAACTAGTTCCCAAGATAAGGGCAAAGGGAAGCTGTACATGATGACGGCTAGAGAAGAAGAGGCTCGTAGAGACTGTTGTCACGGGTACATTTTCTATCAACTCCACTCCTGTTAAAGTTTTATTTGATTCTGGAGCATCCTTGTCATTTATTGCCCATGCAACTGTTAGAAATTTAGCATTGGTCGAGTCTGAGTCGATTTCTATGCCTATAGTCATTCCATCTGGGGAGACTGTTAACTGTTCTAAAAGATTCCTAAAAGTGCCATTAAAGATAGGTGAGGGATACTTTCCCTCTGATCTGATAGAGTTTAACTTATCGAACCTAGATATCATTCTGGGGATGGATTGGCTTGGGAAGTACATGGCTAAGATAGATTGCGATGCGCAGAAAGTGGAACTAAAGGACCCTTCGGGGAAAAGAGTGTCATATAGGAGAATACCTCGAGAACCAGGAATTAAAGTTATCAATGCGTTACAACTTAAGAACTACGTAGACAAGGGTTGGCCCCTATTTATGTGTTCAGTGAGAAGAGTTGAGGATGATCCGTTAAGGCCTGAAGATGTGCCCATAGTCCGAGAATTCCAGGATGTCTTTCCTGAGGAAATACCTGGTATGCCTCCAAGGAGAGATGTAGAGTTCACCGTTGACCTAGTACCTGGGACTGGACCCATTTCGAAAGCCCCATATCGGATGGCTCCGGCAGAAATGAATGAGTTAAAGAACCAGTTAGAGGAACTACTAGACAAAGGGTATATTAGACCTAGCATGTCGCCATGGGGAGCACCCGTCTTATTTGTGAAAAAGAAGGATGGTAGCTTGAGGTTATGTATAGACTACCGGGAGTTGAACAATGTCACTGTGAAAAACAAGTATCCATTACCTAGGATTGATGATTTGTTCGACCAACTTCAGGGTGCGGGAATGTTCTCCAAAATCGACTTAAGGTCTGGTTACCATCAGTTGAGGATTGTTGATCATGATATACCTAAGACTGCCTTTCGAACCAGATATGGCCACTAGAGTTTACGGTTATGCCTTTTGGGTTAACCAATGCACCTGCAGTTTTCATGGACCTTATGAATAGAATTTTCCGACCCTACCTAGACAAATTCGTCGTGGTATTCATAGACGATATCCTGATCTATTCTAAGAACAAGGAGGAACATGAGGATCATTTGAGAGTCATTTTGCAGACACTTAGGGACAACCAACTATATGCAAAGTTTTCGAAATGTGAATTTTGGTTGGAAAGAGTGTCATTTTTGGGTCATTTTATCTCTAAGGAGGGTGTATCAGTAGATCCTGCGAAAGATCAAAGCCGTGAGTGAATGGCCTACCCAAAGAATGTCACGGATATAAGAAGTTTCTTGGGTTTAGCCGGTTACTATAGGAGATTTGTGAAAGACTTCTCCAAAATAGCAAAACCTATGACAAACCTGATGAAGAAGGATTGTAGGTTTACCTGGAATGAGGACAGTGAGAAGGCCTTCCAAACGCTCAAAGACAGGTTAACCTCAGCCCCTGTCCTAACCTTGCCTAACGGGAACGAAGGATATGATGTGTATAGTGATGCATCCAAAAATGGGTTGGGTTGTGTTCTGATGCAAAACGGGAAAGTTATAGCTTATGCGTCCCGACAGTTGAAGCCATATGAAGTCAATTACCCAACACATGACCTAGAATTGGCCGCCATAGTATTTGCACTCAAAATCTGGAGACACTACCTCTATGGGGTAACCTGCCGTATCTTCACCGATCACAAAAGCCTTAAATATATCTTCACCCAGAAAGACCTCAACATGAGGCAGCGCAGATGGTTAGAGCTCATCAAGGACTATGACTTAGACATCCAATACCATGAGGGTAAAGCCAACGTTGTTGCTGATGCGTTAAGTCGCAAGTCTAGCCATAGCCTGAATACATTAGTCGTTGCCGACAAACTTTGTGAGGAATTCTCTAGACTTCAGATAGAAGTTGTTCATGAAGGGGAGGTAGAAAGATTGCTGAGTGCCCTAACCATCGAACCTAACTTCCTAGAAGAGATAAGAGGCGAGTCAACCTGGGGATGTGAAACTTGAGCGAGTCAAGGCAAAGCTTAAGGAGGGCAAAGCAGAGGGGTTTGCGATCCATGAGGATGGAAGCATACGATATAAGGGTAGGTGGTGCGTGCCACAAAAGTGTGAAGAGCTGAAACAAAAGATAATGAGCGAGGGTCATAACACGACGTATTCTGTCCACCCAGGGGGAGATAAGTTGTATAAGGACCTCAAGAAGATGTTTTGGTGGCCTGGTATGAAGAGAGCAGTAGCTGAGTTTGTTTCCAAATGCTTAACATGCCAGAAAGTCAAAAGTGAACACAAGAGACCTCAAGGAAAGATTCAACCCTTAGACATTCCGACATGGAAATGGGACTCGATATCCATGGACTTCGTTGTCGCCTTACCTAGGAGTCGGGGAGGCAATAATACCATTTGGGTGATAGTGGATAGACTAACCAAGACAGCAAGGTTCATACCTATGAAGATACGTGGAGTATGGAAGCCTTAGCCAAGGCTTATGTAAAAATGTCATTCGATTGCATGGAGTACCCACAAGTATAGTATCAGATCGAGACTCTCGATTCCTGTCGAATTTCTGGAAAAAGGTCCAGGAAGCATTTGGTAGTGAGCTATTAATGAGTACAGCCTTTCACCCAGCTACCGATGGTCAAACCGAACGAACTATTCAGACCTTAGAGGACATGTTGCGAGCATGTGCTTTAGAATACCAAGGGTCATGGGAAGACCATTTGGACCTCATAGAATTCTCATACAACAACAGCTACCATGCTAGTATTAAGATGGCACCATTTGAAGCATTGTACGGGAGAAAGTGTCGTAGCCCTTTGTGTTGGAACGACATCAGTGAGACTGTAGTGTTAGGACCTGAGATGATTAAGAGACGATGGATCAAGTGCGAGTCATTCAAGAAAAGATTAAGGCTGCACAGGACAGGCAAAAATCCTATGCGGACCAGAAGCGAAGGGATGAAAATTTCGAAGTTGGGGAAAAAGTGTTGCTTAAGGTGTCCCAATGAAAGGAGTGATGCGATTCGGGAAAAAGGGGAAGCTAAGCCCTAAGTTCATAGGACCCTATGAGATACTGGCGAGGGTAGGGAAAGTTGCTTATCGCCTGGATTTACCCAACGACTTAGAAAGGGTCCATAACGTGTTTCACGTATCCCAACTCCGGAGATACGTACCTGATGCGTCACATGTCCTTGAACCTGAAAACGTAGAGATAGACGAAACTTTGTCCTATGAGGAGAAACCTGTCCAGATCCTAGACCGCAAAGTGCGGAGTACGAGGAATAAGGACGTCAGAATTGTCAAAGTGTTGTGGAGAAATCAAACTACCGAGGAAGCCACATGGGAAGCCGAAGATGCAATGCGTCTGAAGTACCCTGAGCTTTTCCAAGAGGTACGTGAGTTACGGGGACGTAACTTTTCTTTTAAGGGGGGAAGAATGCGATAGAATTTCGCGCTTTCACCCTAAAGTATGTTAATTATGTTAGTTATATGCTAGTTATGTGTAAAAACTGCTTATCTATTGTGTGAACGTTAGAAAACGCTTGTGAAATTTGGGACTTAGAAGTGCAAAAGATCGTCGTTAAGACGGGCTACCTCAAAGTTTCGGGACGAAACTTCTTTTAAGGGGGGAAGCCTGTAATACTCCGTATTTTAGTAGTAATTTCGTATTAATTAAGAAAATATAAAGAATTAATAAAAAGGTATTTTAATTTATTTACAAATTAATAGGAAATTGTTAGGCATTTTCGGAGTTTTAAAAGGGTAACCTAATCTTCACTTGACCTAGGGTTACTACCTTTTGAAGAGAGTATAAAAGAAAAGGAGAGGAATTTCAGAAAAACCCTAAACCCTTCTTCTCCCTCTCCTCAGCCGCCTTCTTCTCCCTCTTCTCTCCTTAGCCGATCTCCTTTCTTTCTTTCTCTCTCAGTTTTCCTTTCTCTCTCTCGGAGTTTCTCTCGCTGCTCTTCCTCTTTAACTTCGCTCCGCTCCTTCACATCGCCGGTGCTGTGCGTGGGTGGTGTTGGTGCAAAAGGTTCCGACGAAGGCTGCAAGGGTTTCGCGCGAGGGTTGGTGCGAATTGCTGCGAGTGGTTGTGGTTCGAGCGCGCGGAGGGTGCGCAGGCGAGGAGGGTCGAGAGGTTGCGAGAATTCGTCGAGGGTTTGTTCGTGGTTTGTGCGAGTTCCGTCGAGAACGAGGGTGTTCGAAAGTTTGTTCGAGGGTTGTGCGAAAAGTGGGTCGAGAGTTTTGTTGCGAGCGGTGGTGTTGGCTCGTGTGCGAGGGGTTCGAGTGGTGTTCGAGTCGTGCGAGTGTGGTTCCGCGTCGTGCGAGTGTGGTGGCGCGACAGATCTGGGTCGCGCAAGGGTGTTTGGGCGACGGAGACCGTTCTCGGTGTGTGCGCGTGTGCGGTGTGGTTTCGGTCGACGGAATTCGTTCGCCGGCAAGTTCTAGCGGTATAATTTTTGTACTTAACTCAGTAAGACAGTTTATTTGTTAGGTTGATATTTACAGTTTTCATAATTACGTAAGGTTTGTAATTAATAATTAGTAATTGGAATGGTTAGTAAATTAGTAGATTGTTTAACTAGTTAAGTTATTATTCTGTTGTTAAGTTAAAACTATGGTTAGGTTTGTAATTGGAATAAGATAAAAGTAGGAGACGTGTGTATTATTATTAGTTACAATTATTATCGTTCCATGGGTGACTTGTTTCACGGAACCTGACTTTGGGACTTATGACTTACCTTTTTGGACATGGAACTTACTTTTGGACATGGAACTTACTTTTGGACATGGAACTTACCTTTTGGACATATGACTTACTTTTGGACATATGACTTACTTTTGGACATATGACTTAACTTCTGGACATAAGACAGGTTGGACTTATGACCCTTTTGGATTGGTAAAATAGTGGACTAATGTTACTAACTAACTTAGTTACTCACTAACTCTGACTTCTAAAAGACGTTAAATTCACTAGATCAGAATTATAACGAAAGTTCTGGAATAAGGTTTTAACTATTGTTTAATTCGAATCGTTAGATCGTTATGGTCTTAGTACGTAGTAGTTGATAGTGTTATCAAGGACGTAACACTAAAGCTTTGTTTTAACGATTTAGGTCCCAATTTCATAAGCGGCTCGTTCTATTAAGTCAGCGAAAATTCTCCGCTACAAGGTACGTACGCGTACCAGTTTACTTCCAAGCTTAGTATCATGATTAGGTTGCAGTTCATGTTATTGGAACCTAGTACCATGATAGGGAACATTTGATTGTGATTGTTTGGTTAGACGTTTATAACGTGAAATCAAAATGATGCATTGAAATATGTTGCATTGAAATGCGAAGTTCTATTGTAGTGTAACATCAGCATTATTAATCTGATCTATAGAGTAACGAGAGTGTTACCAGAGATAAGATTGAGTTTGGTAATTAAGAGAGCATGTAAATGACTCCTTAAAGTTATAAAAAGAATGGTTGGTAGTAAAAGAAGATTATGGCGATACTTGTAGTTGGATTCCTTACAAGTATAGAACAATGGGGGGAGTGTGGGACTTGTCCTACACTCCTACGCAGGCCTACTGTGACGACAGTAGTGTCCTTATATTTTGATAACTCAAGGAGGCGGAAGGTTCCATTCGATCTTGGGGGTATGCATACTAAGGTGATGGGTGTGAGACGGAACAAAACCGTATTTGCATTTCATCTAATAGACCAAGTTGTCTATTAAGGATTCAGTAGCCCGTATGATTCTAGTAAGATGACGGTGCCCGTTCGATGCCAAATAATGAAAGATTAAAGGATGTGAGATAACGTAGTTTCATATAGCAGTTTGTAATGTATGCATCATTTATGTTCATATAGTTTCAATGGTTCATTACGTACTCAGCATAGCTGACTCTGTGTGTTATTATGTGTTTGTTGACCTGTGATGAACCATTGACACTTCAATGGGGAGCAGACTAGGTGAGCTGGTGCTGCTGCATGATATCAAGCATAGGGGGGCTAGTCTGTAGTTTGAAGTTAAACTTTTGGTTTAAGTATTACTGAATTTTATAGAACATTGTTACATGGTTTGAGTTTGAATAAAGAGGGGTCAACTATGATTCCCGAGTTGTATATACATTTTCTATTCCGCTGCAATTTGGTTTTGAGACAATGAATTTGAGTTACCGTATTTCTAATTATGCCTTGCGTTCCATCGCGGCGGTAACACTCCCAAAGTCGATGCGACGTAGCATTAGACGTGTATGGATGTTGGGGGTGTTACATGTAGCATTATGCTAGATTATTAACATGTTTGTATTTGCACCACATGATGTTCATGTATACTTTTGGCGCCTAACATAAGAAGGTCCGTGCGTGGTTCAGGTGAAAAGACGTCTTCAGATTACGGCATTTTCTTTCCTACAAATGGTTTGCTAAATTATAGTCATGGGGAGTATAGGCTAAAGACAAACAAGCAAGATAGTGATTGAAGGTGGCTGCCTGTCTGTTAGGATAGTTCAATTCAGAACAGAAGCTTTGGCTGAGAAAACGAAAGAAAAGTTAGTAAGAAAATGAACGGTTTTTTCATCATATACCCCTGACAAATTTTTTTTTGCACCGTATACCCTTTCAACTTTTGAAATTCATCATATACCCCTCACTTTTCGAAAAATACATCAAGTTACCCTTAATGACTAACGGCGTTAAACTCCGTTAGTCATTAACCTCTAATCACCCTCTAACTCTAATTAATTAACCTAAATCTAACCCTAATACCCTAACCCTAACCCTAACTCTAATCCTAATCCTAATACCCTAACCCTAACCCTAACCCTAACCTCCAGCCCCACCCCAACCCCACCCCCACCCTAACCCCAACCCCCACCACTGCAGTCCCCCTCCCCACCACCCCGAAACCCCCTCCACCCTTCTGCCACCTGCACTGCCGCCCCCTCCTCTTCCGCCACCCGCAGCACTAGAACGACGAAGATGAGGCAGGCGGCGACGGCCGAGAAAAGTCGACGGCGAGTAGAACTAGAACGACGAGCGACGAGGACGAGAAGCCCAGCCATTTCGACTTTGCTCGGCCGTCGCAAACCGCAAGTGGCGACTTTCTCCTCCTCGTCGCTCGTCGTTCTAATCGCCGTCGACTTTTCTCGACCGTCGCCGCCTGCCTCATCCTCGTCGTTTGAGTGCTGCTGTGCAAGTTTAAATTGCGGCTGCATGTGGCAGAAGGGTGGAGGGTGGTTTCGGGGATTCAAGGGTTTGCGCGAGTTTGTGCGCGGGTGTGGTGCTGCGGGTGGCGGAAGAGGAGGGGGGTGCGGCGCTGTGGTGCGGAACGGTGGAGGAGGGGTCTCGGGGCTGGTGGGTGGTGGGGAGGGGGACTGTGGTGGTGGGGGTGGGGAAGGGGGTGGGGTGGGGGTGGAGGGGGTGATGTGGCAGTGGGTAAGGGGTGGGGGTGATGTGGCAGTGGGTGTAAGGGGTGGGGTGATGTGGCAGTGGGTGTAAGGGGTGGGGTGATGTGGCAGTGGGGGTAATGGGTGGGGTGATGTGGCAGTGGGGGGTGATGTGGCAGTGGGTTAGTTAAAGTGTATTAGATTAGGGTTAGGATTAGGGTTTAATTTAGGTTAGTTAATTAGGGTTAGAGAGGATTAGGGGTTAATGACTAACGGAAGTCTAACACCGTTAGTCAAAAGGGTAAGTTGATGTATTTTTCGAAATGTGAGGGGTATATGATGAATTTGGAAAGTCGAAAGGGTATATGGTGCAAAAAAAAAAATTTGTCAGGGGTATATGGTGAAAAAACCGGAAAATGAAGTATCAATGTTTGTGTTTGGTCTTATTAGGATAAAAAATACAGTCAATGAACTGCAAAGCTATTAGGTTTTCTATTTTTAATTTTTGGGTTCTTTTTTTTTTTTTGCATTGGTAGAACTTAGAAGTAACAAGACTGAATAGAATTTACCAATGAAACGTCAGTCCATATACTTTTCCCTTGTTTAAGTTGTGATTCCTTGGATTTTCAGATATTCTTTGATTCTTTGTTTTTGGAGTTTTATATCTTTGGTTTCGTCTTTATTGTCTTTGAGAATTTAACAGATTTAATAACAAGCTTTCAGTTACTTCCTTCATCTCATTTTTGTTTTTGTCTTGGAAGTAAATTTTTAGAAGTAGTACTAGTTTTTGGTGGCTAATTTAAATTAGTTGGTATTATTTGCTAAGTTAAATTTAACATATGGTTTGATCTATATTTTTTGCTTCTTGATATTGATATTGTTCTTACAAAAGTTGCTCAAACTAGAGCTATAAAAGATGATTATATTCATTATGTTGAACTAATTTGCTTGTGCACATCATTAGTGACTTGAATGTACATCACCAATGGCTTGAGTACATCATTGATGATTTGAATGTGTACACATATATTTACTTGTTTTCAAATCTCAATCCCACTACTGATTTATTAATTAAGATGAATCGCAACGGAAAGTAATAAGATTCATATTTTTTTAAACAAAACTTCCTTTAGATAATTTATCTGCTACTAATATATAGCTTATTAAGTAGTCTTTACTTCTTAGATAATAGAGATGGTGGATAACTGACGGGAGACCTTGAATGAAACACATTTATGAGGACAACAGTTGCCAAGCCACTTGGGAATTGTAACTTGTAGTCAACTATCAATATGCGTCAGCAATGGCTCAAAAGTTTTAGTTGATGTTCTATAATAATTACTAGACTATCTCACTTTTTTCTCACTAATTTATTCTCTGCTAGCCTATTAGCAACAACAAATAAAACAAGGAAAATCCAAGATCGGAAGAACATGACTTATAGCTTGAATGTACATCACTGATGGCTTGAATGTACATCACTAATGACTTGAATGTACATCACTGATTTGAATATCATAACTACATGGGACACAAGGAAATTTTAGTCAAGAATCATACGCCACACTATAAGCATGAAAATCATAATATGTCTTACATAGACCAAACTGTGTTATGACAATTCATGCACAACCAAAATTCTCAAAAAAGGCTTATACACATGGAATTCTAATTAAATCTTGTAAAAGTATTAATCTCTTATTTCCTTACTAAAGACATAAAAATTTTCCTTGTAATACAAATTCTTCCAAGTTGCTCACTCATTTCACCGCCTTAGCATTCTTCAACGTAAGTTGTTTGACCATGTTGGAGTTGTTATGTAGTGTAAAACTAGCAATTTATATCACAACTCCCAAAGATGGGTTCTAAGAACTGGAGACTTGTGCAACAATGATTGGTTCAAATCCCGAAGCAAACTCCTGACCAGCAACCTGCAAAAAGGGACCCACCCTGGAGGTTTGGGTGGTATTTCCCCCTCCGATCTTAAGTCAGATTCAGGGATGTAAAGGAACTTTTAGAGAGAGAAAGTAGAGAGAGAGAGAGAGAAGAATTTATGACAGAGTAACAGTACTATGCTCTGAAAAACGTACCTTTCACCCTGAAATCAAGGACTATTTATACTGTTTGAAATGACTCGTGCCTTGATGTCACCCTAATTTGGGAGCATCTGATTGGCTAATCAAAGTTTTGGGACACGTGGCAGCTGTTAATGGTCAGTACACCTCACTTTCATATAAAGGTGTAAATCAGCTTACTGGGCCTAAGTACAATTTTTGGGGCCAGAAGAAGGTCTTTTTAGTACGCTTTCAGAGAAACGTACTTTTAGGCCTGTCACCTTCAGGCCCTTTTGTACTTTTATTCCCCTGCATATATGCCACATGTAGGGCTCAGATGAGGCCACGTGTCAGTACCAGAGCCGTTGATTTTTAGGCTACAACATTTGCCCCTTAAAAGAGGGAGTTATTATCTTCGAGGCGCCAAGACGGTTAATCTTCCTCTTTTAACCGACCTGGAACTGCCCTTCTCTTTTTCAAAAAAGAGGCGCCATTTTGCCGGTCTCCACAGGTCAACTCCTATGAACAACGGTTACTTTTACCGGATGGGGGGTCATTTTCACCCCTCTATAAATATGTGCCTTAGTCGCTCCTGAAATCATTTTAACATTGCTGAGAAATTTTCTAGAGAGAGAGACTCTGCAAATTTTTACTGAACTTTTTAGAGAGAAGAACAACTCCCGTCCAAGCTCTTGCAATTGTTGTTTTGCTCGTCCGAACTTTCAAGTCATCTCTGACGTCCGTCCGAACTTTTCCTTACAGGTATTCCCTCATTCATCCTTCTTTGTATTTTCAAGCATTTTTTAAGAAAATGGATTCGTCCTCTTCCTCGAACTATTCCGGCCGCTCAAGGGTTGGTGCTAACCCTAGAACAGAGGGCCTAACTTCCCGGCATCTTCTAGAGTTGGTCCTATCTCGGCCGGACATGCATTCTTTTTCTTTAGCCATGGACGGCAAAGTCAGACGACCCAGTCTTTACCTGTGCAGGGTAATCTGGCGCGCGTCAAGCAGACGGCTCGTATCAGAAGAGGGGTTACCATGCCGGCCTCTAGCTCAGAAAGAGAGGAATCAACTGCCCGATTCCTGCCGAAGAAGAACGAGAAACCCAAAGTGCTCGTCCTACTAACCAAACTTCTTCTCCTGAACATGACCAGGAGGAGCCCGAAAGACTTGGCTCTCCAGGGCCTAACCCGTCAAACCCAAAAACGGCCTCTGATGAATCAAATGAGGCCGAGAGCTCTTCTGCTGCTGGCAGTGGCTCAGACGATCCCTCCACCACCTCTCGAGATTAGGAGGCGTCTGGGCCCATTGTCTGACCCTAGATTATTCTGCCGAGTCTGGTTGGCTAGGACGAGTAGGTCGCCATTTAGACCACCTTTCTTCAGTTATACCTATGCCGGGGTACCGGTTTGTTCTTCCTGGCCGGGAGGACACTGACTTAGTGCTCCTGCTGGCCATTTTGCTGTTTACCGTCTAGCTTTAGATGCCGGACTACGCTTTCCTCTTCATCCCTTTATTACTAGAATCCTTTATTATTATAACATAGGGCTCAACCAACTTGCCCCAAATTCCTGGCAAAACATTCTAACCTTCATAGCCGTCTGCGAGCTTAAGGGCGTCCAGCCATCCATGGCGGCCTTCTCCCAAATACACTATGTCTCCAAAGTTCCCAAAACTGTTAATGGGGCTTGGGTGAGTTTGCAATAGGCAAGGCTTTATGACGTCTTGGGACAAGACGTCCAAAATGCATGCTTGGAAAGCCGAATTTTTATTCGTCCAAGCTCCAAACGAAGCCGTGGCCAGACGTTACCGCTATGCCAGCCGGGGCGCCACCAATACTGGGCGAACCGCGTCCTTTCTGGAGCTGGAGGACAGCTCGGCTGAAGAGCTGGTGGAATACTTTAAACCTCCGAGTATTCTATCAATGACGTCTCCTTTAGAGGTCCGTCCAACTGGATCCCTTTCAAGGAGATGTTCTATAATGACGACTTCTTGGTCGCGGCTGGGCTGAGGCCGGCCGCTGATAGAGGTATATCTTCCAAAAGTTCAAGGAAAAAACTTCTTCGTCCTGTGTTCAGAAAATTGACATTCTTTCTTATGCAGATTCAGCCAAGGCAAGGTTGCGAAGATCTTGGACAGGCGACATGAGTGCGTCCAAGTTTACAGACTCCTTATGGAAGGAGTTCAGCAAGTCCGGCGCTGAAAAGAGAGCGGACACACTGGTACATATGAAATTTTTTTTTTTTTTTTTTTTTTGACGTCCTACTTTCATGGAGGGCAAACCGTCCTTACTGACCCAGGACGTTTTGCCTCTTCAAAGCGCAAACCGTCTTAGGTATCTTTGGACGCTTTGCCCCTTCGTAGGGCAAACCGTCTTGGGTGATTTTTGGACGCCTTGCCTTTGGAAAGAGCAAGTCGTCCAAGATCCACCTTGGACGTTTTGCCTCTTTGAAGAGGAAACCGTCTTGCCTGGTATTTGGACGCCTTGCCTCTGGAAAGAGCAAGTCGTCCAAGATCCACCTTTGACGTTTTGCCTCTTTGAAGAGGAAACCGTCTTGCTTGATATTTGGACGCCTTGCCTCTGGAAAGAGCAAGTCGTCCAAGATCCACCTTGGACGTTTTGCCTCTTTGAAGAGGAAACCGTCTTGCGCGATTATGGACGCCTTGCCTCTGGAAAGAGCAAGTCGTCCAAGATCCACCTTGGACGTTTTGCCTCTTTGAAGAGAACCGTCTTGCGCGATTATGGACGCCTTGCCTCTGGAAAGAGCAAGTCGTCCAAGATCCACCTTGGACGTTTTGCCTCTTTGAAGAGGAAACCGTCTTGCGCGATTATGGACGCTTTGCTTCAGCTTCGCACCCTCATCCTATGTATAAAAATATATTCTCAGAACGAGTCTTAACTTGCATATTTTTTTTTTTTAGAAAAACGCCCCAACGTCCAAGGCGTTGGCGGAAAAGGCGGCCTCAAAGAATAGGTCAGCCCCAGCCGGCGAGGTACCTCCTCCCAAAAAATCCAAAGGCTTCACAGCCAAAAAGAAGAAACCTGCTCGGCCTCCTCCAAAGATGGTAATTAACATCCCGGCCGAGGATTCTCCTCCGGCCGGTGAGGCTACTGAGGAGAGGAGCCTGATTCCCTATTCTGCAGCCGAGCCGACTGAGCAACCAGAGGCTCTTGCTCAACTGGATGTCTTCGAGCTGAAGCCGGACACTTCCGTGGACGGGTCAGCTTTTTCCGGGCCGGTTGCCAAGTTGGTAACACAGATGCCGGAAGCTTATAAGACGGCTTCCCTTTCTTCTGGTGAGTCCTATTACTCAAACTTTGTTAGGACCTTGCGCTTGGCGGACGACCAATGAGTCCCTCCAACCGTCAGACGGTCGTAATACCCATCAAATGTACTGACCCGTCACCTCTTTCAGATAAGGGAAAGGGCAAAGCTGAGGAGGCTCCAGCCGGCTCTCCCGTCCTCTATGAGAAGCCTCGGCCGCCTTTACGAGGATGAGCCCGGCCAAAAGGGAGAAGCTCAAGCTGGAGCTCTTCAAATGCTTCCCTGAACCTTACATAAAGGGTTTAAGGGGAGCCTCTTCAGGGCATGTTGGCTACATGTCTCAGCTGGCTGCAGAGGTAAGCTTTCCTTTGGACGCTCTATTTCCAAAGTTAAGATATTTATCAATTTTTCTAACATTCGGCCTGACTCTTATATCCTCCTTCCTTTTTCAGCTCTTTGCTCGCAGCATGATAACAGAAGACTGGGCGAAGGAGCTCAGAAAAGAAAAACAAGAAGCTCGTCCAGGACGTGACGGGGGCGCTGATCATGCCCAGTTTGTTATGGCCCAGCAAGAGGTGCTGCATCAGCAGACCAAGATTGCGCTGGAAAAGCGATCGGCCGAGCTGGAGTCTCAGATCAAAGTCTACCTTCTGCGGTTGACGGAGATGTTAGACGAACGGGCCTCCTTGGAACGTGTTCTGACGGACGAGAGGAATTCATCATGACTATGGCTGCGATTTCTTCAAGGAGAACCTCGTCCTGAAGGTCAAAAACCAAGCCCTTCGTCTGAGGTTGCAGAGACCGTTGCTGGCGCCAAAGAGGCTATGAACGACTCATAGATACCTCAAAGAATGGGCGGTGAAGGCTTTTGAGATGATGGCCGAGGAGGAGGATATCCCCAGATATGCTCGTCGGCTGGAATTCCAAGAAGCCTTGCATAAGGCCACCATAACTGGAGCAGAACCTCCCGTCTTTGAAGAATCCTCGGAGGATGAAGAGGGAGAGGCCGATGCAGAGGCCCAAGACGAAGAGGACAATGATCCTCCTGCCGCCTAGTTCTTTTGTTGTATCTTGGCCGTGAGCCACTTGTAACTTTTTCTCTTTTGTACTTAGATGAATTTAGGTTGTAATCATCTTTTATATTTATGAGAAGCTATCTTTTTCAATCCCCTTGTTCATGCTTTACCGTTTTTGACGCTTTGTCTTACAACTTCATATTTATTACAAGTGCAAAAACAACTCGTCATAATATTTGGCTGATCTAATTAACTCTTTTGGCCGATTTCATCTATTACTATTATTAAAGCCAAGTAAAAAGGTATCTCGTCAATCATTCTGATCTGACCCAGTAGCTCTTTTCTGGACGTTCATAACCAGATGCACAAGCAAACTTTTAATTTTTAAATTTCCAAGTATAGAAGTTTGCTCGGCCAGAGCCTGGGTTCCGTTCGTCCTTTGACAAAGACTTAGTTAATTTATAAATTATGCCCCTATATGCCCCCTTCTTGGACGAAGAGTTTTTATAACTTTTTCCTGTTCAAGAAGGAGTTAAGAAGATAATTTTTAAATAACTAGGACAAGCAGTATATGCCAGAAGCAACTCGTCCAAGCTAATATTCTGACGGGCTGCTTCTTTGGAGAGCAACTCGTCTGAATGATAGTTGGACGAACTGATTCTTTGAAAAAACTCGTCCATTTCTGTGAAGTCATGAAATAACTTGTTCCTTTACTAAGGTTGTTATTTCGAAGTTTTGTGGCTTTTGGACGGACAGTAAGATACCTTTACTAAGGCGTCTTATTTCCAGCCGACCTTGTTCAGGAGATGTTTAACTCTTTAAGTAAACAACCGGCCAAATCTGACATGCTTTATCCGTTTAAGAATGATAACATGTTCAGCCGAACTCCTAATGAAAGGTGCATTGTCTTTTTGCTTTGTAAAATTAGTTAGCTTTTGACGTTAGTATGTAACTTAAGCAAACAATTAAAACAAAGTCATAGAGAAGTAGAATTGTATTATATGAAGTTTGCTTGACGGATAGTCAAGGTACATGTCTACATTCTACTTTTTCATTGTAATGCATTAGGAAAAGATTACAATTTAGCTAGTGCTCTAAACAAAGTATTTCTTCAAAGTGTCAGAATTCCACGTCCTAGGAATAGGACGTCCGTCCAATCCTTCAAGACGAAAGGTACCATTCTGAACGACTTCGATTATCTTATAAGGTCCTTCCCAGTTAGGAGTAAGCTTGCCTAACTCTTTGGCTCGGCCGACCGCTTTCTTAGGACGAGATCTCCCATCTTTAACGGACGTCTAGCAACTCTTTTGTTGAAGTCTCTTGCCATTCTTAACTTATATAGTTGCATCTTAGCAGAGCATTGCCCCTGACTTCAGGAACTAAGTCCAAAGCCGTCCTAAGAGCTGCCCAGTTAGCATCTTCTGAGTACATCATTACTCTTAAGGTGGGTTCCTCAACTTCAATAGGAAGGACAGCCTCAGAGCCATAAACCATCATAAAGGGAGTCTCTCCTGTGGAATTCTTGGCCGTCGTCCTAATTGACCATAAGACCAGCTGCAATTCTTCTACCCAAAGCCCCTTTGCATTGTCTAACTTCTTTTTTATTCCGGCCGAAAGGATCTTGTTAAAGCCTCCACTTGCCCATTAGCCTGTGGATGAGCTACTGCTGCAAAGTGAGCTTTAATTGCTTGGTCGGCCAACCATTGACGAAGCTTGGGTGTTTCAAATTGTGGCCCATTATCAAAGACGATCGACTGGGGCATGCCAAACCTTGTAATTAAGTTCTTCCAGATGAACCCTTTGACATCATTGGTGGTGATACCTCTTAATGCTTCAGCCTCAACCCATTTTGTAAAGTAGTCTACAGCTACTATTACAAATTTCTTCTGGCCGGCAGCAATAGGAAAAGGCCCAAGAATACCATCCCCCATTTAGCAAAGGGAAGAGGAAAGAGAATGGGCGTCAAAAATTGGACGGCTTTTGAGGGATATTACCATGCTTTGGCAACTATCACACTTCTTGGCATAGAGGAGTGCATCTTCTTTTAAGGACGGCCAAAAGTAGCCCGTCCTGAGAGCCCTTTCTGCCAAAGCTCTTCCTCCAATGTGAGAAGCACAAGCTCCCTCATGCAACTCCTTCAAAACGTCCAGACCTTCCTTTCGGCTGATGCACTTGAGAAGAGGCCGATTATAGGATTTTTTGTATAAGGTCTCATTCCATAATTCAAACCACTTGTCCCTAGCTCTCACATACTTGGCCTTAATGGGATCAAGAGGCAGACGGCCGGTTTTCTTGAACTCAATGATTGGACTCATCCACTCATCATCTCGGCTGAGAAACAGCACTTCTCCGGCCTCAATGCTCTTGGCCGCCTTCACCTCCCAAAAGACTGTTCTAGGAACGTCACCTTCGGCCGAGCTGGCCAGTTTAGAGAGGGCATCAGCTTGATGGTTTTCTGATCTGGGCACCTGATCTAGGACGAACCTCTTTAAAGACTTGATCTCGTCCTTGACCAAATTCATATACTTGCTCATGGACGCTTCCTTGCATTCAAACTCACCATTGACCTGACTGACAACCAGCAGAGAGTCAGTTTTAGCTTCGATTTCCAAGGCCCCAGCCGCTTTACACATTTTTATGCCGGCTAAGAGAGCTTCATACTCTGCTTCTTATTGGACGCCTGGAACTTGAATTTCATAGCATATTCAAACTTATCCCCTTCTGGAGACTGAAAAATGATTCCTGCCCCCATCCGTTGGCAGTTGAGGATCCGTCCACCATAAGGTCCAATGACGCCTTCCTACTGCTGGATCCTGGACGCTTTCCATCGTAGGCCGAGTTAACTCTACGATGAAATCAGCCAAAGCTTGGCCCTTGATTGCCTTTCTAGGCTCAAATGTTAAATCAAACATATTCAGCTCAACAGCCCATTTTAACATTCGGCCAGAGGCATCCATCTTATGCAACACTTGTCTAAGTGGCTGATCTGTATATCAAGGATGCTGTGAGCTAAGAAGTAAGGTCTTAACTTCCGGCTAGCCATCAACAAGGCCTGGCCGAATTTCTCGATGGTGGAATATCTGTTCTCAGCATCTTTCAGCACATGGCTCACAAAATAGACGAATTAGTTGGTATTATTTGCTAAGTTAAATTTAACATATGGTTTGATCTATATTTTTTGCTTCTTGATATTGATATTGTTCTTACAAAAGTTGCTCAAACTAGAGCTATAAAAGATGATTATATTCATTATGTTGAACTAATTTGCTTGTGCACATCATTAGTGACTTGAATGTACATCACCAATGGCTTGAGTACATCATCGATGATTTGAATGTGTACACATATATTTACTTGTTTTCAAATCTCAATCCCACTACTGATTTATTAATTAAGATGAATCGCAATGGAAAGTAATAAGATTCATATTTTTTTAAACAAAACTTCCTTTAGATAATTTATCTGCCTACTAATATATAGCTTATTAAGTAGTCTTTACTTCTTAGATAATAGAGATGGTGGATAACTGACGGGAGACCCTTGAATGAAACACATTTATGAGGACAACAGTTGCCAAGCCACTTGGGAATTGTAACTTGTAGTCAACTATCAATATGCGTCAGCAATGGCTCAAAAAGTTTTAGTTGATGTTCTATAATAATTACTAGACTATCTCACTTTTTTCTCACTAATTTATTCTCTGCTAGCCTATTAGCAACAACAAAATAAAACAAGGAAAATCCAAGATCGGAAGAACATGACTTATAGCTTGAATGTACATCACTGATGGCTTGAATGTACATCACTAATGACTTGAATGTACATCACTGATTGAAAGTATAACTACAGGGACACAAGGAAATTTTAGTCAAGAATCATACGCCACACTATAAGCATGAAAATCATAATATGTCTTACATAGACCAAACTGTGTTATGACAATTCATGCACAACCAAAATTCTCAAAAAAGGCTTATACACATGGAATTCTAATTAAATCTTGTAAAAGTATTAATCTCTTTATTTCCTTACTAAAGACATAAAAATTTTCCTTGTAATACAAATTCTTCCAAGTTGCTCACTCATTTCACCGCCTTAGCATTCTTCAACGTAAGTTGTTTGACCATGTTGGAGTCATCCTTCAACATATATTAGCATGAAAGCTCGAAAATATATACATTCCATACAACTTGCCCCATAAATAGCATGTCCGATAATATTCAAACTTTGCACAAGTATGGCAAAATATAAGTAAAAATGCATAAAAGAAAAAGAAGAGAACAATAATATAACTATTATATTTCCTCTAGTATGGCAGCTTGTCATTCAACATGTTCAAGGAGCTATTGGCTTGCTCAAAAGGCCAAAACTACAAGGGTAAAAAACAAATCATCACCGATTGCCTCCAAGTACATCACCGATGGATTACAAGTACATCACTGATGGCTCACAAGTACGTCAAAACTGAAATTCTTGCAAGTAACTCAGCTTATTTCATCTCCTTAACATTCTTCAGCATAAGTTTTTTAACTACGTTGGAGTCGTCCTTCAAGATCTCACAGCAATACTTGGCTCTCAAAGTTTTTAGAATAAGAACCTAAAAATAAACAAATGTTGATTAGCTTTAAAATCAAATATAACTAGAAAAAAACAACCTAAAAAGAAAATTACTTACGTTGTTTCTTAAGTTAGTATCCCACGAAGAAATTCCTTACGCCATATACATTTTCATATACCTCATTGCACACACACCACTATCGACATCATCATGCTCATTTGATCTCCATTGCATTTTGATTAGTTTTAGGTCGAAGTTCAATACTTTTTCGCTTCTTGAATCACCGCTTGACTCCAAATATTAGAAAATGCCTTAGCCGACATTGTTAATGGTGTTCATAAAAAAGAACAAAGTAGTTGAGATAAATATCAATAAATTACCAATATTGTTGCGTATCCTTCATAATTTTCATTCAAATATTCCAGTAAGCATCCTTTGGTCAATAATATCAACCTTGGAATGCTTGAAATTGAAACATAAAACTATGTAACAATCACTTTGAAGTATAGGACAAAAAACCCGCAATAAGATAAGAATGTAAGTTTTAAGTCATAGCCTTCAATCATTAACCTTCTATAAATATGTGATTAACACCATCCACTTGCAATAAGCTTATAGTAGAGTAAAATGCACAGTAGCTACTTCATTGTGGAGAACAGAGCTAAGCCCAAGAAGGGATTAACTTCAAATTTATGAACAAAATATGTGTTTGTACATTGATTCATATTTTCGTTCTAGGAAACATGTGTCATAGAGCAGTTGATCTAATCACTTCTCTTATTCGTGGTTATCCAGAACAGGTACAACCTTGACAGTTAATAGACGTCCTCCAACAATTGTGTGTAGGAAGTGTACTGCAAGTGATTTATAGCATACTTGTTAGATGTTATATTATGGAAGACATGATTGAAGAAGCTTCCGAAGAAATATGTTTGATGAAGGAAGTTGGTCTATTTCCATCGGCCGGGGTTTGTAATTCACTTATCACTTTCCTTTTGGGGCATAATCTGAAAGATTTAGCCTGACACTTTTTGGAAGAAATGCAGGGCTGACCAAGTGTCAGCACAAGCACTATTAGCTTGTTCATCCATTACTATTGCCACAAAGACAATCTTGAATGTGGATGGAAATTATTGATGGACATGAGACACTATGGCATTCAACCTGATGTCATCGCTTATACCACTTTCATTGATTTTCTTTGTAAGTTGTCCTATATAAAGGAAGCTACTTGTTTGCTCTACAAAATGATTGAGATGGGAATATCTCCAGATTCAGTATTGCTAGCTTCAATAATTGATGGTTATTGTAAAGTGGCACGACCAGGAGACGACATATGTGTTATCAAAAAATTTGATGTTCAGCCCAATACTTTTGTGTATAACACTTCATTTCAAAGTTGTCCAAAAATGGTGATATGAAACAAGCTTTCACCCTTTTCCAAGAGATGACAGACTTGGCGATTTTTCCTGATTGTTTTAGCTACACCACCATGATTGATGGATATTGTAAAGCAAGTAACAGAAGAAAAGCTCTAGAATACCTAGGCATGATGTTGAAGGATGGCATTGAATCATCTGTTACTACTTACTACCTCTGTTTCAAATTAATTGTTACACTTACACTTTTTACGCATGCTAATGCAAAACTTTGAGGACATATATCTTTATTTTTGTATTTGTAAAAATTATAAAATGTACATATTAATAAAATACATACTAATACGAATCTAACAAGATCCCACATGACTATGTTTTTATTCACGTATAAATCACAAACGAAGGTCAAAGTGCAATTTGTGAATAGTGTAAAATGTCAAAGTGTAACAATTAATTTGAAACGGAGGTAGTATTCTATACTAATTGCAAGTTACTGCAGGAGTGGGACATGGAAATTGCTTGGCATCTAGTCCAAAAAATGATAAGAAAAGGTGAACTACACAAGACTTTAAAGCTATTGGACCATATGAAATCTTCTGTAGTTATTCCTGATGCTGTAACATATAACACAATCATACATGGTTTAGTCGTGAGTGGGTTTTTTTTGCCTAAAATTATGTTATGAGATTAAACATCATTCTTATTTTAACATCATTCTTATCTTAACATCAACATTTTTCCTTTTTTTTTTCCTTTGTGTATCTCCTCCAAAATACTTCTGCATGAAATTTCTCTCAAATCTTCAGCTTCAAGTTTTATTAAAATTTATCAACTCATCATAATTTATTGGGTTTTCTGCTTAAGCTCATCTGGATCAAAAACTCAAGGCATAGAATAGTAGCATATTCGTATATTCTCATAGCTAGCATCTTACCATAGTCACCTCTACTACAAGATCTACAACTCCAATTATACATGCTTAATATTTAGAATCATAATCACATTTTCAATAGGAGCTACATCTTCAACATTTTTCTCTAAAAATCTACAAACAAAATTCTCTCTCCTACTAATTCACTCTCAATCATTCCATCTCTGCCTCACTCTTCATTCTTTCTCTGTATTTTACCAACTAATTAAATCATTCATCACTTTATTTAGCTTTCTAATTTCAGGTGTTCAGTTAACAACCATAGCTTACCCACCTACAAGTGGCTTAAATATACATCATGAATGGCCTAAAAGCACATCACAACTTGCCTACAAGTACATAAAAATGAAAATAACTACAAAATTTCTTCGAAATCCAAGAAATTTTGTTCCATGAAAACGAAAAAACCAAACCAAATTAAGCTTAAAAAATCCTAAAATCATGTTACGAAAACGAACCCCTAAAATCCGAAAAATAACTACAGAATTAAACTTAAAAAATCAGAAAAATTACCACTTTAAATCTTCTTCAAGCTTCAATGGAGAACTTGGAATCTGGTTCGAAGTTTCATTGAGGACAAATTGCTAGTTTTGAATGTTGTTGAAGCTTCAATTGTGGATGAAAATGGCAAGCTTTCATCCAAAATCACGACCCATATTTGAGGAGATTGGAAGCAAGAGTAGAAAATATACAGAAATTGGAAGATCAAATTGGAAAATCACGACCCAATCATCCAAAATCACGAAACCATAGTTGAAGTTAGTGTCGAAGAGAGAAAAAAAAGGAATGAATGAAACAGTAGAAAGCTTAAGTTTGGAGGGCGGGTTAAAAAACGTGGCAAAACAACAACCCTTAGATGTTCTAATATCAATGGGTAAGATAAGTTCTCATATAACTAGAGCTTCTCATATAAGTAGGGATTCTCACATGAGCCCAAATCTATATATATATATATATATATATATATCTATTATATAAGGGAAGGGGGGAGCAATGGTGTCCTCTTTTGAAATGCCTATTTTGCCCCCCTTCCCATTCTAAATTACAATTTCACTTACAAATCAAAGGGGGTTTCAAACAAAAATATCAAAAATATAATTATAACAATCACTCACAAGTCAACTAAAATCATAAAATTGCATAATTTACATTATGCAAATCACTAAAATGAGAAAACTTTATAGCAACTTAAAAATTCACTTACAAACTACAACCTATGAAAAAATTGACTTGAAATCAAAGTGTCCACTTTCTTTACAATTTATGAAGTACTGTACTTAATTCAAAAATCAACTAAAAAATTATAATATTAGAAATCATACACAAATTTAATAAAATTTCTATTTTGTTCTTAGAATTCAACTTTGAAAAGTAAAAAAACAAAAACAAAAAGAATGGTGAGAGACTTAAGTGACAGAAACTAAACCGATCAAATTTTGCAACTAATAAAAACAATTATTCTTTGTATGTCTAATGTTCAAATTATGCCGAATAAAATCGAGTTATTTAATAATGGTCATGTGAGAAGGGAGTTTTATATGAGAAGTGAGAAAAAAATCTAACCCTTAAATCATATGTTATTTAATAACGGTCAAGATTAAAAACTTAAAAAAAACCGCAAATTTTAAATTCATAACCTACTTTCTCTCTCCTCTCTCTTATTTTGGCGGCTCTCTACTTGTTTCACAGTTTTTTTTTTTGTCTTTTGCAATACCAATTCAGTGAATTTCGTCTGAAATTCGACACTCAAGATCACACGTATATGCTTCCTCTCATTCTCTCTCTTCTCTCAAGTATTACCTTCCTCTCAATCTCTCTCTCCTCTATACCTTGGAGCTCCAACAACAATGTCGGAGGAAGCTTAAACAACGAAGAGGGAGGAAGCAAGTCGCTAGTGAAGAGGATGAAGAAAATTTAAGAAGATGTTGCGAGAGTGGTTATGCGGTGGTGGTGGTGCATGAGGATACAGAAAGAGTAGCGGATAATTTACTTTAAGTTTAGACAACAATGGTGGACAATAATGGTGTTGCAACTTTAATTAGATTTTCATCTTTGAAAGATTTTTTTGGTTTTAGATGAATTAGCATAACTCTAATTAGTAATTGATATAATTCTAAAGAAATGTTCGTATAACTCTAACTAGTAACTGATATAACTCTAAAGATATGTTAATATAACTCTAGTTAGTAATTGCTATAACTCGAAAGAAATATTCCCATAACTCTAATTAGTATAGTTGTAAATCTAGAGATGATATGAATAGGAATTCTCATGGCTATTTGTGGAATTCTCGCACCTACTATGGTAACTGGTAACATATAGCATTCTTATTAATGGTTTCATAATGCAAAAGCATCTGGATCATGCTTTAAGATTATTTGATTTGCAGAGGGAGAAAGTGTGGATATGAAGATGATGGATACACTTACGCTAAAATCATATATGGGTTCCGCAAAGGGGGCAAGCTGGAATTAGCTTCTTCTCACTTCCATGAGATGATAGAACGAGGTTTATTACTTCCATTATAATAAGCTCAAACAAAGAGTCAAAATAAAGTGGAAGAAAGTGCGAGAAAACCGTTTCATAAAGGTTCGATCTTAGCCGTGAAATGGTTAGATCTAATGGTCCATATTCATTCTCATTTCTCATCTAAAAAGCTTTCTCACATGATCTTGCCTTTTTTATTATATATATATATACATATATATATATATGTATACATATATATATATATGTATACATATATATATATATGTATACATATATATATATATGTATACATATATATATATGTATACATATATATATATATATATATATATAGGAATAGGATCACGTGAAAACCACTTCTTATACTGAAAACTATAACATAAAATGAGCAAAAAGATAAAATGAGCAAAAAACAGAAAATGAGCAAAAAACAGAAAATAAGCAAAAAACAAAAAGAACAAAAGTTTGTAAAATGAGCAAAAGTTTCTTAAAATGAGCATTTCCAGTTTTCAGCTTAAAGTTAGTTTTCAATGGATCCTACCCCTATATATATATGTGTGTGTGTGTGTGTATATGTATATGTATATGTATATGTATATATATATATATATATATATATATATATATATATATATATATATATATATAAAGGAGGAACTTTTTGGGAGCATAAAGCGCGCCACATAGGATTGTCATGTCATTAATTTTTTTTTTTTTTTTTACAAAAATAGAATTCTACATATATTTAAATACATATAACGAGCTTTGGATAAGCGAAAATTAGAATTTCGTGTTGAATGAACAACTTAAATTATTATATTATATAATTTGTGTATAACTTTTGCTACGCAATTCAGAATATTATAATTTTTGCACCAATGGATAGTGCTCGAAATATGCTTCGAAATAAGATCCATATATAATATAGTTCTACAACTTATGAATAGAGCGTGCCATGTAGGATTGCCATGTCATTGTTTTTTTTTATTACAAAAATAGAGTTCTACATAAATTTAAATATATATAAGGAGCTTTGGATAAGCGAAATAGTGTTTCTTGTTGAATGAACAACTTAAGTTATTATATTATATAATTTGTGTATAACTTTTGCTACAAATTAGGTAGAACTCTACAACTTATGTAGTAATTTGGAATATTATAAGTTTTGTACCATTGGATAGTGCTCGAATTATGCTTCGAAATAAGATCTATATACAATATAGCTCTACAACTTATGAATAGAGAGTACCAAGTAGGATTATCACGTCATTAATTTTTATTTTAAATATATTAAGAAAATAGAGTTCTACACATTTAAATATATAAAAAGAGTTTTGAATAGGGAGAAATTTACATTTAGTTTTGAATAATAAACAACCTCAATTATTATATTATGTAAATTGAATATACCTTTTGCTACCTAATTCAAAACATTATTATTTTTTTATAATTGGAGAGTGCTTGAAATATGCTTCAAAATGAGAACCATCTATAATATTGTTTTACAACTCATGAAAATATATTTAATTAGATGAATGGTAAGGCATTATTTAGTCTTTCTTTTTGATAAATATAATAATAATAATAAAGCTATAAGTATAATGTGTACAACATGTGATTATAGCATTTTTATAATAGGTCCAATTTACAAAATTAGATATATTATTTTTCAAAACCTCAACCTTAATTGCTCCATCGAACCGAATTTTTTTAGTATAACAAAATTTATTAAGTAAAATTTATTGGTACAACAAAAACTAAGATCTATAGCGATAAAGTTACATTTAGAATTTTGGATGATGAAAAAATTTGAGTTTTATTTTAAAAAACAACCTTAGAACATTATAGAGAGTTCCATCTAATTAAGCATGTCATTAAGTTTCAATGCTTCACCAAGCAGAAGAAAGTGCAGAATGGTAATGGGAGTGTTAATCAGGGAAGGTATGGGTTCAACCAATCTGGCAACTAAGGGTTGAAGCCCATAGGGTCGCAGAACAATCAAGGAAGCTACAGTAAGCCTGCTAGTGAGAACAACGACACCAAACAGAGTAAAGCTTTGGGTAAATTGTTCGTGATGAGCCGCAATGAAATTGAGAAATCTGCCGACGTAGTTTCTAGTACTTTCTATATTAACTCCGTTCTCTTTAAAGCGTTATCTGATTCTGGAGCGACCTTGTAATAACCCTGTTTTTAAGAGCGTTTATTAAACGTTAATTATATTTATTAAGTTAATTATGTTTCGGAAATTTCTTATTTTATTTGAGTTGCGAAGTATAAATTTTATTTGTCGTATTGTAAAATATTTTACTTAATTTTATGAAGTTATTATTATTATAAAAATTATTTGAGTTATATGTGCAACTAGTTGAGTTGTATTTTGCCCAAAATTAAAACCCAAAGTCCAACCCCACCTTTACCCTTGTCGGTTTAGTTTGGCTTATCCCAAACTCAAACCCCTTAAAACTGATTTCCTCACTCTCCCCGTAAAAAAACCCCATACCTCCCTCCTACCCCATGAAAAACCCGAAACCCAAAACCCTTTTCTTCCTCTCTCATATCGTCGGATACCGTCGGATTTCCACCCTCCTGCCTCGTCGGAGTTTTGAATTCGCTGGAGCCGTGTTGAACCATCGAAACCCTGTTGATGTTGTTGTTCTTCCATTCACGTCTCCCCTGTTTGTCCTGCTCGACACTTCTCTCGCGTGACCTGGCGCCGCCTTGTTGTCGCCGGTGTTGCTGTCGTGTTGTTGTTATTGCGGTGATTCTTCGCCCCTCTGCTCGCGATTCCTCTCTTTCATCCTCGACGTTACTGCTGTACGTGGGTGCTACTGTGCACCGCTGCTTCTTGTGCGCAGGTTGTCGTTGCTGTTGCGGCTGGTGGTTCTCTCTCTGCCGCCACCGTTCTCCTCTCCTTCCTCTCTTGTTCGTGGTGGTGGTGATTGTTGTAATCGATGCACCGCTTCTCTGTTCTTCGCTGCTCTTGAAGTAGAGGTAATGACTACCTCTTTCTTTTCCACTTGAAATTCTGATTTCATGTTTTGTAAATTAAAACCAAGTTGCTTTTGTCTGTTGTTGTTGCTGCTGCTGCGTTGTTGCTGGAGCTTTGAAACCTCCCCCTCAACCCTTTGTGACTCTCTTCTTCGCTGCTCTACTTGAGTAGAGGTACACACCTCTTTTCTATCTTTGTTTTAATTTAGAATCTTTGATTAGTAAACTCAAATTATAAATTAGATGATGAGTTTAATTATGGAGTATTTGTTCTTTGGTGGTTTCTCTGTTAAAGGATGATTGAATTGTTGCAGGGTGTTATGTTGTTATCCTCAAATGGAGGAATGTTTTATGATTTTGGGATTAAGATTGCTAGCTAGGTTTGGTTGATATTGTTCGCTAAATCAGAGTTATGTTATTAGTTGAATGTTTGATGATAAGATTATATTAGAAGAGGATAGTTAGATTAACTTCTCATTTAGTGAGTAATTTATTTATTAGTTTGTGGTTATTGAGATGTAATTAGATAGCGATTGCTAATGTTGTGGGGATGGTCGAGATTTCTTGTTGTTGTGGTGGAGTTGTGAAGTTGTAATTGTTGTTCTTGTTGCGTGAAGTTGTTGCGGTGGAGTTGTGAAGCAGTTATTGGTTGTTGTTGTTGCGTTGCTGTTATTGTTGTTGTCGTGTTCTGGTGTTGTTGTTCTATTGTTGTGGTACTGTTGTAGTTATTTGTTGAGGTGTTGGTGTTGTTGCTATTATATTATTGTTGGTGTTGAGATTTTTGTGGTGGTGGTGATGTGCCACAGTTATTGGTTGTTGTTCTGGTTGGTGGCTGCTGTGGAGTTATTTTGGTGGGGTTACGTTGTTTTTGTTATTGTGTCGCTGTAGTGGTGGTGGTGGCTGGTCATGTGGTTGCTGCTGTTATGTGGTTATGTTGTTCTGGTGTTGTTATATTAGTTTATTAGTTGAGTTTAGAAAACTAAGCTGTTGATGATTTTAGAAAAGCTTATTGATTTAGATTAAGTGATGTGATTACAGGTTATTTAGTGAATAATTTATTCATCTCTTTTATGGTTAAGATGCATTATCGGATAGTCGTTGTTAATGATGTGATGGAAATTATAATCTTAGAATTGGGAGCCTGTTATGATTATTGTAGTTGGAGTTAATATGTATAAAGTCCAGTTATGAATTGTGAATTATGGGATTGACTTCGTTAATTTCTATTTGCGGGATTTAGTTGATTAGCATGGTGTTTGCGTTAGAAGAAGTTAATTAGAATAGTTAAGATTGGTTGTTGATTATTGTTATTGTTATGAGGTGATTATTGGAGGATGATTTTGGAATGGAGTATCATTCGGAATTATGAAGGAGATTATAATGTTGGAATTGTTATATTGGTTAAGGATTTGAGTGCAAGATACAAATCAGTTTATTGAGGTTTATTTACGAGTCGAGCTAGCTTTATATTCTCAATATAATTGTTGGTAGCACAATTAGGTGCTTGATTTAGGTACAGTTGTGAGTTATGTTTAGTTTGTTTAGTTATATAATTTGGAATTTGATTATGAATTGGGATGCAATGAGTCGATGTAGCTAATATCATCGAAGTTATAGATATTAATTAAGGATTAAGGAAATTAGAATGTTAAAGTTTGATAATTTGTGAATTGGGAATTAGTTTAAGTTTGGTTATTGATTATTGATGTTATCGTGAGTTACTTGTTGGAGAATGGCTATGTAGACGTATATAATTCAAGATGATATGGGAAGTCAAGTTATGATGCTTGGAGGTTTCGTATAATTGTTATAGAGTTGAGGTAACCTTTGGTTCAGCAAAATATATTTAAATGCTCCCGTGGGCGTTATATTGAATTTTGGATATCATATATCGTTTGTGGTAATGGCCATGATTATAGATACATCTCTATGAGTTAGTTGTGAATTGCTATTGGATTGTTATAAAAGTATCATTTTGTTCAATTATCGAAATCGTTCGAAAATACTATATTTCTCAAAATATGATTTGGTATGATAATGAGGAAATGATTCAGATATGAGTTAAGACCAGATAAGGTCGAATATGGTGTTATGTTATGAGTATTGAGGATTCAAGTATGAATCATTAAATATCTTATTTTATAAATATGAAAGTGAGGCATGAATAGGCACCCCGAGTTAGGGCGGGTAGAGTCCCTAGCTGTTGCCTTCCAGGAGGGCGAATTCCTGGCGTTATAGGACATGTCCGGGTAAGTCTTGCAAGCATAACAATAAAAGGCTGGGGACGACCCTCAATAGTTTGGAGACAGCTGGTACTGCGTGGTACCCCTCTCCACTCGCGTTCATGCCAAACGATTGATTTTGTGAAATATATAACTAGTTGAGTGTGATTATCTGTTACTATAACTATGTGTTAGTTTTCAAAATACACCTAAACTTGTATTTTCTATTACACAGTGTGTACTCAGCTTTGCTGATGGTGTTGTCATTTCTGTGGCCTGTCACTTGGTGGGTGGCAGAGTGAAACATTGTTGCAGGTTTGGTGTTGTAAGCTCAGGATTCTGAAGTGAAGCAAGATAAATATGTCGTCGTAGCTTATGGATTGAGTTTGTATCTAGATAGTTGATTTAAGAATAGTTATTTATTGTTCCTTTGTATATAATATTTGGGAATCTAATTGAGATAATTGTGTTATTTTAAGGATTATGTTTTGTGGGCCAATAACCCACAGGTCCAGGATCGATTTGTAAGGTTATGTTTCCGCTGTGAGTAAATGTTTAATTCGAGGTTTATTAAGCATTGATTGTGATTAGTGTTTAAGCGTGTTTACCTAGCAGTTCGGGAAAACGGACTGTTACAGACCTATTCATTTATTTCATCATCCGTCATCAAAAGTTTGGGGTTAGTAGACTTTGAAGTAATTGACTTGTCCATAATTATACCTACTCGAGAAGTCATAAGGTTCACTAAGTTGTATAGAGACTTACCTCTCAAGATAGAAGACTATGTTTTTCCTTCTAATCTGATAGAGTTCAATCTGGGAGACCTAGATGTTAGTTTGGGGATGAATTGGTTAGGTTTCTATAAGGCCAAGATAGATTGTGAAACTCAGAGGGTAGTGATAAGAAGCCCTTTGGGGAAGTTAACTTCATACCGACGATTTGGGAAGCCTAAGAATTTTAGGGTCATTTTCGCAATGCAAGTAAAGAAGTTGGTAAAGAAGGGGCGCGAATTATTGTTATGTAGTGTGCGAGATGTGAGTAAAGAGGTTGAATTAAAGATTGAGGATGTACCAATTGCGAATGAGTTTATGGATGTGTTTCGAAGCAAGATTTCTGGTATTCCGCCTAAGCGAGTTGTTGAGTTCACCATAAACTTAGTTCATTGTACTGCACCTACTTCTAAGGCACCATATAGAATGGCACCCTAAGATGAGCGAGTTGAAGACGTGTTTGCAAGAACCATTGGAAAAAGGTTATATGAGGCTAGTGCATCACCTTGGGGAGCTCATGTTTTGTTTGTGAATAAGAAACATGGGAGTATGAGATTGTGCATCGACTATAGGGAGTTGAATAATGTGACCATTAAGAACAAGTATCCTTTTCCTAGGATAGATGACCTGCTCGATCAGTTGAATGGAGCAAGTATGTTTTTAAAGATTGATTTGCGTTCGGGGTATCATCAATTGAAGGTAGCTGATAGGGATATACCTAAGACTACGTTTAGGATGCGTTTGGTCATTATGAATTCATTCTTATGTCGTTCGGACTGACTAATGCTCCAATTATCTTTATGGACTTGATGAATAGGATATTCCATGAGTTTTTGGATAAGTTTGTTGTGGTGTTCATTGATGACATTTTGATTTATTTAACGAGTGAAGAAGAGCATGATGAGCATTTGAGATCTATTCAAAGAAATGTGTTGTGAATCATGATGACGAATTGAGAAAAGATTATATATATATATATATATATATATATATATATATATATATATATATATATATATATATATATATATATATATATATGTTTGTAAACTCAAAGTAACTACGTTGGTATTATTTAAGTAAGCTTTTTTTAGTGTTAAGCTAGGAGCGTAAAGGAAGAGCTAAAGATTTAGCGCTATGAGTTGATAAAGGAACAAGTATGGAGTCAAGAATAATATGGAAATTAAAGTTCAAACATTGAGAAATACTATTATAAGTTCTAAATTTTGGATAGATGTAGATAATGAGTATAAGTATTTAGAGTTATGATATTTTAGATGGGCAGTAGAATTATGGTATATTTATGTATGACATGGCGATATGGAGTAAGATTTATCAACCTAGCTAGAATAACGATTGTTGTAGACAATTTGTTAGGATGTATTAGAATTATAGAGGTCTAAGGTATGGAGACAGTAAACTTGGAAATATGGATATCGTTCTAGTATATAAGAGTCAATATTATTATGATTGGGGCTTTACTGGATGAGAAGTTTTGGAGTATGTATATCAATTGTAAGTGCAAACGCACTTGTACATCTCCAAGAATATGTATTGTAGTTTGGCCACGTTATGGGTTTCGATTCTGAAATAAACTTGAATTCAAATAAGTTTTATGTCTCTCTTACTTGTTCTAAAGTAAAGAAACTTTGTAGTTTTGGATATTACTAATCAGACTGGAATCTGTATATAGTGGATTATTTCCTCAAATATGTAAGTTGAATATTGTTATGAAATATAGGTGGAAACCTGATGTTGCTTTGAGGAACTAAAACTTAGGATAATTGGATCTTATTCGATCTTGGAGGAGTCATATGACTGTGCTCGCTCTGCAGTAAGTACAGATGGAAATATTTTGAAGAAAATGAAAAACAACGAGAAATTTACAAAAGATAAATTAAGAAACAAAGATGGATGTCAAGGGGGGAAGTTGAAGCTAAGATACCCCTCAGTTGCAGGAGATTCCATGTGATGTGGTTACAGGAAAAAAAATTCAATATATATAATGTTGTAGCTAATTTAAGCAACGCGTTTATGTATCTCCAACGCAGTTTGATAAATTTCAGTATGAGAACTTGTATGTCTGATAGAGGGTCGAGTTGTTGCAAATGATAATTCAATAATTGTGTAATTGAGGTAACATAGTCAGACTTAGAGGTGGATTTAATGTTTCGATTTGGAGTATTATAATAAACTTTTGAGGAGGTCTTGGGTAAGCAAGGACCGCGGGATCATCAAATGTTATTAGGTGGAATCACTGAGCAAATATAGTATTATATAACAGGGTGTGTCGTCAAGCTCGGAATAACGGAACAAAGTGACCAATAAAAATATTTTACCAGAAGATATTAGTTACGTAATTCAGATAGTAGAGAATCATAAGAAAGTAATGGAGGAGGGGAGGAACTCCAAGGATTTGCCAACATAACTATATCTACTCCAAATCGATTTTGTCATAATGAAGAGCTAAATCCTTCACTATTTTCTTGGCCTCATTGAAGGACTTTGGCAATTTGGCTTCGGGAATTAGTTCTAGAATCAACTCTAGAATATCAGAAAAGCCATTATTTGTTATTCCATGAAGGCATTTCAAAAGGTACAAATGAATAAGGAATGATAATTTGGAAAACGTTTTGCACCCAGGGTATAGCTCTTGTTTCCCATCTTCAACCAGTTTATAGAACTTCTTAGCCTCTGGACTGGCATCATCTCCAATGCTTTCAAGGCCATTAGGGAACTCTTCGACGACATCCCTGTAGATGTCATTTATTAGACCATCCATGTTATCTTCGATGTCTGGCATATCAGCATCATTAGTCCTCTCATGATAATGACATTGTTCACTACCAGGCTCAATGCCATTTGCAATCAAATGATCGTACACTTTGTCTCTGTGATGCCAAAAGCGGTTATAACACACTTTGCACGGGCAACTAATCTGATCTCCAATTGCTCGAGTAGCAAATGCTTTATCTAGATAATTCACAACTCCTTCCTCATACTCATTACTAGATTGCAAAAAGTCGGTCCAACAACTCATTTTGTTACCTTAAAACAATACATGAAAACAAGGTTTTAATTCTAAACATCGACATCAGCTTATACCATATCATAGAGGAAATAAGAATAGATCACATACGTCTTGCAAAAATTACAATAAGAATAAAGTAATGTATATAACAGGGAAACATGGACTAAACTCCTTCAACCAAGCCTTTTACTATTGCATAGATAATTTCTTCACGAAACTCACAAAAATTTATATGTTATATATAAATCTGAATATCTACCTAGTTATAATTACAACCTAAAAAATTCAGCATAAAGAGAATCACCAATAGAAAGAAATACTTAGAAAAGCGTAGGTAGAGAACCTAATTGAACAACTCCAAAATTCAGTAAGATACTATAATTTCTTGTTACAATCATAACTCAGTAACCCAAGCCATGAAGCAGAGTTTTAGCCATGGAGCAGTAATGTTCATGTAAAATTGAGGATATCGTCGACTCTCTTAGTGCTATAAATTGTCTAATGTCACACCTATATTTAGTTGGTTATAGTTTACACCATGTAGTAGTAGGAACAATATTCATGAGTTGTTTTTGGTGTAACACGTAAAAACCTAGTTCAATGAAGAATTCTCAATTTGAAAAACAGCAACTAGAATCATAACTTCGATTCTTACCTTCAAGACTTCTTGGCTGTAATAAATCCACAAAAGCTTCAGTCGCCCAAAAGTTAAATTCCCAATAGAGTATCAAAGCTAGTGCCTACAAAAAATTATAAGTAATGTAAAACAACCATTGCGAATTGATACTCTTATGAACAACCAATAATTCGATTTGGTCTTCTTATAGCAAACAGCTGAATTCAATTTGGTTTTCTTTTTAAGAAAAAATGATGCTCACGGATGGGTTAAGAACAAGCATTTGTTATTAAATTGATGACAGCTACTTCTCTAGCTACTGCAGAATCCGCTCACCAGCTTTGAAGATGCCTAATTCTGTCTTTAGTTTCCATCTTGTTAAACCCTATTTATCTGCTCATATAGCATTGTTGACCTTTCTATGTGAATCTTGCATTTCATGGCAGGTTAATGCTCATGTCAAAGCACTTAAAACATTGTGCAAACGTAAGGCTATATATGAGCCCTGAGGAGGCGGATGCACCAGTTACCAAATCTGCTGATCAAGTCTTTGGTAAAGCTTCCCATGCTATAGATACGTATCTATCAGAAGAGCAACAGACAAATAAAGACATATTTGTTTCTAACTTATGAACAACCAATAATTTGACATAATTGATGGTAAAATCAACAAATTGGTAAAACTAAATTAGGGATTTCAAACTCACTAATGATGAAAATCGAAATTTATTCCTATATTATAAAAATAGTGAATTCAAGGAACATAGATGCCAATGTAACAGAATTACCCTTTCACGCTGCGGATTAAACTGGATGAAGATCAAATTAAACTCGATGAAGAAAGAGTTTGAGGAATGGAAAATTACCCTTTCACGCTGCAGATGATCGATGAATTGTGAAGTTGTTGGTGTTCTCCGCCGTACAAGGAATGTTTGGTGTGTGGAATAATTCTTCAATGGCGGCAAAAATTAGCGCTTGCTCCAATTTGCTTAAAAAATCTTTATTTGAAAAAGAATCTAATATGTAACCTGATCTTCTAGCTTAATTTCGCGCGGTGTTCTGGAAATTTAATTGAAGAAATTCGCTTAATTAGCTTCGGTGTTCTGGAAATTTAATTGGGTTTTCGTGGAGTTAAAAATTTGGGTTAGTTGGGACAGTTTTTTTGAGTTTTCATGGAGTTAAAAAATTGGGTTAGTTTTCATGGAGTTAAAATTTGCGTGAAGTAATAACCTACCATAAATGTTTTAAAACTACAATAATGTTCTTAGTGTTATTAATTTAGAAGTGTTACCTATCTCAAAGTTCTTAGTGTTACTATTTATAAGTGTTACCTATTTCAAAGTTCTTAGTGTTACTATTTTAGAAGTGTTACCTATTTTAAAGTTTCTAGTGTTACTATTTCACAAGTGTTACCTATTATGAAGGTTATAGTGTTACATTTTCAGAAGTGTTACTATAAAATATTACATTTTATAAAAGTGTTACCTTGAATGTTAAAAGTGTTACTTATATATTTAAATAATCTACAACTTAAAAAGTGTTACCTAAACGTGTTACCTAAAGTCAATTATGTTGTAGTGAAACTATGCCAGGGCGCAATATGCAACAGCTATCACTTTTCTCTAAAACTGAGATCTCTTGCTTTTTGACAGGAAATTCATCTTTCTCTTCAACCACTTTTGAGACTGACAAACTGCAACATTCTCAAACATTGTTGAGAGTAATCACATTCAAAAAATAGGTGTTTGTGTGAATATTTCCCTGAGCATAAAATACAATTATCATCACTACGTAACCCAATGCATAATAATCTATCAGTTGTTCTAAGCCTCTCTAACATTATAAGCCATGAGATAAGTCTATGTTTTTTAACAGAAAGCCTATTCCATACATGTCTATCCAGTGAGTTATGTCAACTTCACCGATCAACAAGTTATAGCATTTCTTGGTAGAGAATTGAGATAAGTTTTTCAGATCAACTTCACTATAGATCGGCTGGCCTACTCCTTCAATCTGCAAATATGTTTCCAATACCAACTGCAACCAGATTGTGGAACATAATTCCTCCAGTTGGCTTCTTTGACATAGACCCCATTCACCCATTTAATCCACAGAAAATCTTGTCCCAAATCTGAATGTTTCGAACCCCCTGACCAGGCCACCTAACCTTTTTTCTCAGAATAAACTCTCACCCAAGCCACATTTCCAGCTTTCACACAGAAATGAGAACCATGCATAGATATGCTCTACAGATTTACTCAATTTTTTCAAGGATAGTCCTAGGGAGAACTTATATTTGAGCCCAATAAATGTGTATACTTAATAACACAGAGTTGACAAGGTGAAGTTTACCACTGTATGATAGATTCCTTAATTGCTAACTTTAATCTTGGTACACATTTTATCCACCAGAGCATGGCATTCAGGAACATAAACCCTTTTTGCAGATATGGGCACCCCTAGATATTTGGAAGGCAGTTTGCCTATGCTTGAACCCAGACATATCTCTTATCTTTTGAATATCATACTGGTCCATACCCACTGAATAAAACTCGAATTTTGTTTCATTTATTTTTAAGCCAGAGGAATTAGAGAATAAATGGAAAGCTTGTAGCATCAAATAGGTTGAGGGAAAATCACCTTTGTAGCAAAGTATCACATCATCAGTTAGCAAAAACCAGGTGGTTAAGCTTGATATTTTTACATCTAGGATCAAAAGAGAACAGAGAAAATTCTTGAAGCATTCTCATTAACCTAGACATATATTCCATGCATACCACAAAGAGTAGGGGGAGATGGGATCCCCCCTGTCTAATGTCCCTCTTAGCCTCAAAGAAACCATGAAGAGATCCATTGAGTATGATAGAGAATTTTGGAGTTCTCACACATACCATGATTAGCTTAATGAAGAGGTTATGAAATTTCGGATACTCCAACATTTCCTGCAGAAAATCCCAGTTATAGTATCATACGCCCTTCTCATGTCAAGCTTCATTAGGACACAAGGTCTAGACCCCTGCCTGCCATAATGTTCATAAGGTCTTGACACACCATGTTATCTACAATGAACCTCTCATGGACAAAGGCCCCTTGGTTTTCAGCAATCAAACTAGGTAGCACCAATTTCAACCTATTACACAACACTTTTGTAATAAACTTATAAAGAATGTTACAACATGCAATAGGTCGAAATTCCATAAAACTACTAGAGCATGCTACTTTAGGAACCATGTTAAATCTAACATAACTATGTTCAATATATCTACTTCATGTTAATATTGTTGATTAAGATTAGTATCAAATCTTAACTCTTAATTATACAACGTATTAATAAGCACAAAAAAAATTAGAATCATGGTTTCTGACAAAAAGAAAATAATGGAAGTCATCCCAGAAAAACAAAATTTTGGAACACACATTGCCCCACTTAGGATGGCAGTGGGACGGGTGAAGTAGGAGACCCGCCCCATCCCCGCCCAATTGGGGCAGGGATGGGGATTAAAATTATACCCGCAATGGATGGTGGAGCGGGTGTGGATTTTATGTTATCCCCGCCCCATCCCCGCCCCACCCCCGCCTCGCATATTTATTATTAAAATTCTATTTATATACATATATTACTAACGTATTTGAAGATACTTTGAAATGTAATAAAACATTTGCCTTCGTTAATGTATTTTAACTTTTCTTTTACTATATTATATTGTGATTTTGTGAAGTAGACAACTTTAATGGGCTTATTGCAGATTTTTTGCGAGAATGAAGTTGGTATGACGCGGGTGCCGGGGTGGGTCTAGAATTCCCCCCCGCAATGGGTAGTGGGGCGGGGATGGGGATGGAATCTTTCCCCGCAATGGGTGGTGGGGCGGGGATGGGGATGATAATTTAATGTGGGTGCGGGTGTGGGGGTACCATCCTCCACACCCGCCCCGCCCAATTGCCATCCCTAGAGCCCCCACTATGAAAAGCTTATGTTAAATAGCATAATTAACTTTAATCCATACATGAAAATCATAAATCTGAGGCATTGAAACGCAAACCCTCCCAACGAAAGTCCCAATATCAAAACGAAAATGAAAAAAAAAGCAACACACATTACACATGGCAGGATGATCCATAGTTAGACAAAATCCACTTCTATATGTTAGCGGATGATACTGATGATACAAACGCAACCCACATTAGATTCAAGTACGATGATGACGAGGATGCTAATGACGACACTGGTGGTAAAATAAGCCTCGTTAACGAAAATAAAAAAACGTACGGAAATGAAAAAAAAGGAACAAAAATGAAAAAAAAAATGAACGAAAATGAAAAAAAATGCACGAAAATGAACAAAAATGAAAAAAAACGAACGAAAATACAAAAGAGAAAAATTATCGATTTGAAATTACATGAACATTAATCAAAACAAAGATGAAGAAATTATAGATCTGAAAAAAAAAAAATCACTTGTTGTTGTCATTGCTTAAGCGGAGTTCGACCGACAGAGAAAAGGACGAACGGCGTGGTAAGGCGGCGCAGGGAACGACGAACCCTTATCTCTCGTCCCTTATCTGTTGAGAGAAGGAACGAATATTTGTTGTTGTGGAAGGAGAGAGGAGGAAGGAAGTGAGAGAGGAGAGAGAATAATGAGGGAAAGGGCAGGTTAAAAAACCCTTATCTTGATATTTTATTGGGATGAGCCCACTCAATATGTTAAGCTCGCGATTAATTCCTTTCAATTTTTTTTTAATAAAAAGCTCATAAAGGGCTGAGTTTTAAAAAAAACGCAGCCCTTTATTACTTATGGGCTGCGGTTTTTTAAAAACCGCAGCCCTTTACTAACAGGGCTACGGTTTTTGGGCTAACCGCATCCCTTCACTAAGAAGGGCTGCATTTTTCAAAAAAGGCAACCCTTGTAGCACAGCCCTTCTATTTTTTTCCACTAATTATATTGCTTCTTTGTGTAGGGTCATGACCTAAAAGTATTCCAAGCAGGATAAGTTGTGTATAAAAAGTGCTCAAATGATTATTGAGAATGATATAACGAATATTTATGGATAGTTTTTTTTATTGAAGATTACTCAATATATTCATGTTATTATTGTTACTTTTGCAATAGTCAAAAGGGAAAAGTATCTTTGTGATTAAATAAAGTATAAGTGTTTAAGGAATCAGTTATATTGTTTATACTAAAATAACTTCTATTTCTAGCCACCGTATTATGTTGGAATTGGTTGGACTTGTATACCAGCGTAAGTTGACCGTTTTATTCTTCGAACTTGTCCTGGTGGGATTAGATTCATCTGTTTTGCAAAATTAGAGGAAGTGTTTGGAGTAGCTCTTATGTGAAAACGTGAAGTCATGTCAACGTGTTTGATTTCGCTAGTACAAGATAATCTTTTGTATAAGTATATTTTATACAACCAAATATTATATTTTCGGTTTATAATTCAAGTCAAACATTTTATCACGATATGTTAGAATAATAGCTATAGACTATAACTTAATTTTCGTATTATGCTTGGATACTATGGGATTTTCTAACATTCCCTAGCAGGGAAGGTGCGGAAGTCCGTTGAACAGTCTTTTTATTTAGTAGCTTAACTCTGTAGTTAGCAATAATAGGTCTTAATTAATAAAGCTGCTATTTGGAGTGGGCTGTTACATACCCTTTTGGGATTTAATTTGGAAAGCCACCCATTCCTCCGCCTAATAAGTGAAATGTAGAAATCTAGGGGTCACTCGACCCCGGGTGTCTTACAACATGAAACCTTCTCCGTCACGTTGGGGCGCATTAGCCCCTCCTACAAGTCGGGGCTGAGCTGCTTCACCCCTCAGGATTGGGAAAGTTACCCATTTCTTTGACAAATGGGCAAAGTGTAATACCCTGGGAATCACTCGATCCTGAGTCTAATATACCATGAAACCTCCTCGATTAGGTTGGGGCTCATTCACCCCTCCCCCGAGTCAAGTCCGAGGTGCTTCACCCCCTCAAATTTTGATAAAGGAGATGATCAAAAATTTAAATTTTGATCACTCGTTGCAGCGAAAAATATCGCATCCTTAATTTACATTACTATTTACAATATAAAGTTAATTATTAAATTATTTTATTTTCATGGTATATTGTAGACCCTTAAAAGGTTGTTATTTCGTATGAATTTGAACTTTCTCGTTTGTATGTTCATTTATTATAAAAATCTTGATATCTGTATAATTTTTTAACTGCATTATATATTAAAGTAAAAAAAAAGGTACATTTACTTTGCCCCTGTTTCTAATTGTTATATTTCCTCCGTTTTTTTTACATGTTACACTTTGACATTTTACAATATTCCAAAATTTCGCTTTGACCATCGTTTGTGATTTATACGTAAATAAAAATATAGTCATGTGTGATCTTCTTAGATTCGTGATCAAAGTTCGTTCTTTAACCATGGAACTAGGAATGGCAACGGTCGGACTTGGACCGGATTATGTATAATCCGACTCCGACCCTACAAGAAGTCGGATTTTTAATCTGACTCCGACTCCGATAATCCGACTCCGATCCGAATCCGACATCCAACTCCGATAATCCGAACATCCGACTCCGATGAGATGAAACTTCTTCCATCCTACATCCAAATAAATCAATTAAATTTGGTGGAAAAAAAAGATCATTTCATAATATGTAAAGTAACATTCTCCCTCCAAATTTGTTATTTAGCAACAAACCTTAAATAAAAGAACTATAAATCTGAAAGTTAAAAAAACTTGTATACATTGTGATAAAAAAAAATAAATCTGAAACTTAAAACTTGAACACAAAAAAAAAATGATAAAACCCAACTCAACTATAAATCTGAAACTTAAACAAACTTGTATCCATTATACAAACAAATCTGAAAAATAAAACTTCAACATAACAAAAGAATGATAAAACCCAACTCAACTATAATCTGAAACTTAAAAAAAAAAACTGAAATCTGCCATGCTTGAATAATAGAATAATATAGAACTGAAATCTTGAAATGTTAAACATGAATAGAAAAGAAAAATGATAACTCAAACAGGTTAATGAAAAATGAAAACTTAAATAACAAATTCGTTACTTAAGCAGACAAATGAAGGAATATATACGTTACCCGTCTTGCGTGAAGGACGCTGATTCGCTAGCTTGTGTTGAGGATGGCGGGCCTGCGGCGTATCCAAGTCGGTGGTTTCCAAGCAGGTGGTTTCTAAGTCGTGGTGGGCGGGTGAGAATTGTTGCGTTGAATTGTTGCTTAGGGAGTTAGGGTTTGTGTTGTTGTCGCCCAACTTCATTTTTTTTTTTCACGGTCTTCACTCTTCACTAGTTCACTGTTTTCCAAATGAGTCATACTTTTCTTTATTTCTTTCTTTTTTTTTGTTTGCAGAAAAGAAATTTTCTTATTGAACATTTTCTTTTTCTTTTTTATATATTAAAAAAGTTTAACTTTATAAAAAAGAAATACAAAATCACAACTTCATTTATTTTCTCCATTTTTATCTTTGAAAGAAACAAATTTAATTATTCAACATTTTTCTATCATTTCTTATCGATTAAAAACTTTAATTTCTAAAAAAAAGCATAAGAAATAAACATTTAAGTAATGAATATGACATCGTAAAAATGAGTAGTACAAAATATGGTATAACAAATTGGACATACTAACGAATGTATGACAGTATGAGTTATAAAAATTTAACAAGGTCAGTAAAAAGTTACTCCCCCCGTCCCAATCAGGTGCAATAAGTTCCAATCAGGTGCAATAAGTTCCAATCAGGTCTAATAAGGTCCAATAAGATCCAAATAGTCAATGTTTAATAAACATTTGTATTATTGTCCATTATTTTGTTATTCATAATTTCATATCATTATTAGCTGATTACTCCCTCCGTTTCCTAAAGATCTTCCCTCTTTCCATTTAAGGGTGTTTCCAAAAGATCTTCCCTCTTTCCATTTAAGGGTGTTTCCAAAAGATCTTCCCTCTTTTGCTTTATTCCTTATTTGGCAAAACAAATTTCCCTATTTATCCTCTCATGTCACTATCATAAGGTCCACCATTACATTATTAATTCAATTTTACTCCCTTTCTCTCTCCTACTTTAATCCCTTTTTATTTGTTTATTTATTTTAACCCCTTTCTCTCTCCTACTTTACTCACACCATGCCCCACACAACTTGATTTTCCTTGGTATCTGTAGGAACAGTAAATGGGAAGATCTTTAGAAAACGGAGGGAGTATGTTATTATTAGAATTTTAATTAAAGTACCACAATGATTATATAGTATTATACTTGTATTAATGTCTATTATTTTATTATTTATTTGTATTATGTCTATTATTTTATTATTCATATTATTATTAGCTGATTATGTTATTATTAGAATTTTTTATTAAAGTACCACAATGTATAGTATTATACTTGTATTATTGTCTATTATTTGATTATTCATATTGCTATTAAATAATATTATAATCATGGTCAAATAATTAAGGTTAACAATAATAATAATAATAATAATTATAATTACACTATTTTGCAATCCGTCTTTAAATAACTAGAGATAACATGTTTTCGTTACTAATAACAATGAAAGACATAAATATTATCAATTAATTGCTTCATTATCATCACTTGAGTATCTTTCTTCATCGGAGTATCTTTCTTCATCTTCTACATCATCCTCTTCCATAAATGTTAATTTTTTATATGTGCCAATTTTAACTTGTTAGCAATAAATGTTAATTAACTTTTGATTTTCTACTAGTGTTTTATAAAATCAAAACAAGACTATTAGATATATTAGTGGTGAAAGTTATGTATAGGCAAATATATAAATAGTAATTTTTTTTGTTAAATTAATTATCATAGGAGATGATTAATAATCATTATTTTTTAAAGGACGAATTATTACTCCATAAAAATTTTTTGAGGGGTAGTATTTATATTAATGGTAATATTTATGTTATTCATGGTCAATATTTTTGTCTAATAAGGTCAAATAATAAGTTTCAATCAGGTCCAATAAGGTCTAATAAGTTTCAATAAGGTCAATAAGTTTCAATAAGGTCTAATAAGTTCCAATCAGGTTCAATCAGGTCCAATAAGTTGAATCAGGTCCAATCAGGTTTAATAAGTTCCAATAAGTTCAGTTCAGGTTCAATAAGTTCAGTTCAGATAAGGTCCAATAAGTTCAGGGCCAATAAGTTGAGTAGAACGCACCCTAAGAAAGTAAAGATAGCATAAACCATATTGGATCAAGATATAAAAATATCATTATTGTGTTGTATTCCCTTAATGTCGATTCATAGCAATCAAAGGTGTAATAACGTATCTTTTTATCATATCATGATTTATACGTGTGTGTTTTATGTAGGAAAAATTAATTCGAGTCATCCAACCTTTGGTTAAAAGTTGGGATTATTAAGAATGAAAGGTTTAATAACAAGGGCCAATTGAGTATATGAATCAGATCTTATCTAATAAAAGTATTCAATTATTGTAGTACACACATAACTACACTAGATAATAGATTAGAGGTTTATATTAGATTTAACTATTTACATAAGTCATAAGGTTTATAGGGTATTAGACTATTAGATTGATCCATCATCAAATTGAGTATATATAGGTAAGATATTATCTAATAAAAGTATATAATAATTTTAAATGATATCATAAGCATATGTATTATAAGTTTGATAAGCGTGTCAACTGTCAACTGTCAGTCTGTCACGTGACACATACATAATACATTGGAGAGACTGTCATGACATGTGGCACCTCTACCTAAGCATCTTTCCTTTAATAGGAACGTATTAACTAAGATCAATTGTCTTAAAAGTTAGAATCAAAGTGAGAATATAATACATAATACATTAATATTTTAAAAGCAAGAATAATTGCTTCAAAGTCGGAGTTGGAGTCGGATTATGTCGGAGTCGGACATCCGTCGGAGTCGGATTTTTTATGAGATCCGACTCCGACCCTACTTCTACTCGGAGTCAGATTTTCTAAATGGAGTCGGATGCAGATTTTTTTTTTCTCGGAGTCGGCCCGGATTTTTTGCCTCGGATCGGGGCAGACTAGGGTCGGATCCGGACTGGATTGCCATCCCTACATGGAACCCATGAAGCCTCCTTATACTGAATACATGGAATACAATATTTGAAGAGCCCAAGTTCTGTTTAGGTCGCACGCAAGGATGTGAAGGAAGCCCAAGTTGGTTTCGGTTCCTATTTATTTTAATTGTTTTTATTTTTTAAGCTTAGAATAAAGCCTAGCGATTACTTATGACACTAAGGCAAGTAGGCGTGTGTTAGCATCAGTTTAAGGCTTATCATTTGCTGCTTAACAAAGCTTGTAACAACAAATTGATTGGAGCTTTAAGAGAAGGCGTGATTCAAGGAGTCTTTCTACCTCTTAAAACTGTTACTCCTTTGGACGGTTTTGTAGGCTGATGTTATGAAGTCTCTTGGCTTCTTTTGCTACTCTTAACTCTATTTAAGGAGAGCTAATGATTAATGAAAATCAGTTTTGAGTTGATTAAAAAACCCTTTGAGTTTATAGTTTTGTGCTCTAAGTTTGTCTCAAGTTTGAAACTAACCCTTATTGCTTTGAGAATGTCTTGAGTGATAAGATTAGGGAAGATTGAGTGAGTCTTGTCTCTGGCCTAAGATCGTAAATCATTGAGTGTCGTGTGATTTGGTAACTGTCCTAATTCCGTGAGTTACAAAGTGTTATTGTGAGTGTTCTTGTTCTTGAGTTTAAAATCATCATCCAAGTCCTTGGAAGGTGTTTTTTGATTCACATCACCTGGTATCAGAGCCTTGGTCGAGAGATTCATCGGAAAAAATGAGCTTTGGAGAAGAAATGGAACTACTGGAATTCAACAAGTTTTTCATCCGACTTTGAAGGACGATTTCTCAACTTTCAGGAGTCCAAATTGGTTGATTCGTTTTTTCATTCTGCAAAACTTTGTGTCTAGAATACTCATAAAAGTTTTCAGATTTTCGTGAATTTATTAGATATTAAAATGGGAACGTTTTTCGCAACTGCACCAAAATAGAGCAAATCCAGCACACAAAACTTCAAACGACGATTACTCCTTCATCCGCAAAGATTTTCAAGAGTTTCGATTTTTGATTCTGCTTGAAATTTCCTGATGAATTTTATTAATCTGTAAGTCTTTGAGAGTCTCAAGGCCATTTACAGTTTCATTTTATTATTCAAGTTTACGGCATTTTGCATCTTGTATTTGTAATAGTCTAGCAAAAATAGTGAAATCATGGTTGATGGTGATGTTGCTAGGATGTTACAAGTAATAAATCAGAAGTTAGAAAATTTAGAAAAGAAATCACAAGAAAATGTAGAAGATAAGGCCCAACAAAAGACTAGACTTGATGTTATGTCTAGTATGTTGTTGCAAGCTAATCAGAAATTAAGTTTTCTTGAAACTGAGGATGGTGAGTTGAATACACCTAGAAACTTTGATGAAGATAGGGGTTTGAAAATTGAGATGCCCGAATTTGATGGGGGGCATGATAGTGAGGTACTTCTTGGTTGGGTAAGGCAAATTGAAACCATCTTTGATTATAAAGGTTATGATGATAGGAAGAGGTTTACACTTTATGTCCTTAAACTCACTAAACTTGCTGCATTGTGGTATGAAAACCTCAAAATAAATAGAAAGAGAAGAGAGTGACATAGAAGAAATAATTTGGAAAAAAGAAGAAAACAGGATTAGCGGGGTAATTAGGAGAATGTTATATGGTGAAACAAATTGTGAACCACAAAGAGAGAACTTGTTTCGAACTCGTTGCAAGATTGGGGATAAAACTTGTAATGTGATCATAGTTAATGGGGCTCAAGTTGATGTTGTCTCACCTGTGGTAGTCCAAAGCATGAAACTTCCTACAAGACCACACGAGAAGCTTACTTGGTTGAATGAAGATCCTCATACTTGAGTGAAGCAGCAAGCATTGGTTGCCTACACCATTGGCAGCTTTCAAGAAGAGAGGTTGAGTGATGTTCTTCATATGGATGCGTGTCACTTACTACTTGGCAGGCCATGGCAATTCGACAATGATTTCGAGCACAAGGGAACTTCAAATGCGTATGTATTGACCTTGAAAGATAGAAAAAGAGTCATGCTGTATCCCCTACTCCCATAAATAGCTCAAAAAGAAAAGAAAGTGAACAAATGTTGTAACTTGTAATGATTTCTATGATAAAGGAGAAGGGGTTTGCTTAGGGGTTGATGCAAGGGTTGTTTCTTTTGATAACTCATCTTCCTATGAGTTATGGAAAGAAACACCAACCATGTTACAAGAACCACGAGTCAAGAATAGCCTTTTGTTTTCAAGGTTATGTGAGAAAGTTTTGAGAGGTAGGAAACCCAAAAAGAAAGATGCAAAAAAGGAACAAGGAAAAATTTTTAAACCCGAGGAATGGGTTTGGTTACAATTGAATGGGAGGTACCCTAAACTCAAGTCTTTTCCACTTGATGAGGGACCCTTTGAGATATTAGAGAGAATTGATCATGAGAGCTACAAAATATATTTGGGAGGCTTGAGCTCTACCTTCAAAAGGGGTGAGTTGTCTCTTTACACCGAAGAAGAGAGTTTGGGGTCAAACGTTTTTTTAGAAAAGGAGAATGATCAAAGTCCGTTCTTTAACATCAACGGGTCTTTGACCATGGAACCCATGAAGCCTCCTTAAACTGAATACATGGAATACAATATTTAAAGAGCCCAAGTTCTGTTTGGGTCGCTAGCAAGGATGTAAAGGAAGCCGAAATTTTGTTTGGGTTCCTATTTATTTTTGTTGTACTTTTTAAGCTTAGAATAAAGTCTAGTAATTACTTATGACATTAAGGCAAGTAGGCGTGTGTTAGCCTCAGTTTTAGGCTTATCATTTGCTGGTTAATAAAGCTTATAACAATAAATTGAGTGGACCTTTAAGAGGAGGTGTGATTCAAGGAGCCTTTCTAGCTCCTAAAACCGTTACTTCTTTGGACGATTTTGTAGGTTGATATTGTAATAGCCCTGTTTTTTAAGAGCATTTATTAAACGTTAATTATATTTATCCCTAAATGATTTGTTGTTCTTCATACACATACGTAGATATTTTTAACTGTGAATTGAAGACAATTAAACTATTTAAATTTTTATATATCTTGACAAAAAAAATCTAACCTCTATATTAATCTATAATATTCTGTGCAACTTTTCATTTAAAATGATAATTAAAATAGGATGGAAATTGTTTATTAATTTCTGTATGTTTCTTAATGTGTTAGATATATAAAAAAAATGTAACTTAGGTAATACTCCTTGTTTGCATGTGCCGGAAAAAATATGGTGGTGTGGTCTATGATCTCTTCAATGGAAGTGACTATGATTATTATACAATTGGTGAAACAACAATGGCAATTCACGGCGATTTATTTTTCAAAAATGAACTGCATCATTCATCATATTAGCTTTGTACTATGGGTTTCCATATTTTTTACTCCCTCCATCTATCTATATAATACTATAAAGCAATAAGGATTTGCTTAGGTGTCATGAGCAAATTAAATTGGCTGACGTGGCAACTTTTTGTTAAAGTATTCCTTTGGCTTATGTCTACATGTTTGAAAATTTTCCGTAAAATTTGAAAATAATTATACCTTTTAATCGAGATTTTAATTACGGTATTTTTGGAAACAAAGATATTCCGCAATCAAATCAATTCCATCCTAAAAAATGCCATGATTGGAAGATTTATTTATGTATATGGCTGCCAAAATTGATTCGTTGCTGTCCATATACAATAGATGGTATAACATTATATCATCACATGAAAATTCTATATATCTAAGATCATGAAAGTTCATAGCTTCTAGAGTTATTCACTTCCACATTTCAAGACTCCTCTCTTCCTGTCAAGCATTCCTCTTCCATTATTATCTACACACCGCAATAAAAATCATGAGATAATTTCCGAGGTAGCTTTTCAATGGTGGTTATTAAGCAAGGTGCAATGAGGTCAATCATGTCAGCTTCTTCATTGAACTTTGATACATAATATGTAATTTTTTTTTTTTTGCATGCAAATCTTCCTATTCATTTGAATGATTCATGATTAGGGGTAATAGTGGCAGTTTGGCACATGAAGTAAATTCCAATAGAGTTTAGTAACCGCAGACGTAAAACACTGATGATTGCAAACTATTATCAATAGACAATGTGTGAATGAATATATCATGGGGAAATGAAGGGAATAATTTAGAATGTAATTTCTAAATGCATATAATGCTCATAATTTCATTCAAGTTAGATTGTTTTAGTTTAATTCAGATTACTGTTATGGTTTTTCTTTTGTTTCAAATTTTGTGTTTCATGATCACTCAACCATAAAATATGATAAATTTAGAGTTAATTAAGAATCATTAACGTAGCTTCCTCGCTGAAACCCATTGGAGAAAATCTGTTGTAGCTTATTTCAGTTTCTATTCTCTAACTATTAGTTAAAAGTAACTTAGATGTCTTTCCAACGCACATTTTGGTGGGAGGGTTAAAACAGAGGTAGGAGAGATACAAATAAGTCATTTTATGTTATGAACAAACAAGAAGGTTGGTGGTAGCATGAAGAAAAAGAAGTAACCCATTTTCTATTCCTATAGAGCAGTAAGCCAACAACAATGGAGGAACAATGAAACAACATACAATTGCATTGGCCGGTTAGGAACCGCATGCTTTTCTGGTTAGGAATCCGGATCGATGGTCGCTAAATAGAGGGGTGATGAAAATGAGAGAGAAAGAGATCAACTCAACCAAATAAAATCTTGAAAATATGATTGATGATTATCCAAGTTAAGAAAAAACGAATGAAATGAGAAGGTTGGTGGTACCATCAAGAAAGAGAAGATGATTCTTTTCTTTTTGTATGAAAAATGTGGGCTTAAGTTCTAAAATTGAGTTCAAATGAGATGCTAAGTCATTTTTTTTTTTTAAAAAAATGGTTTGTAGTGGGTGTTTTTATGGTGTTTGGGTTTGGGTTAGTAGGTGAAAAATGGCGAGTAATATGAAGTGTATGGATATGATATGTTAGGCAATATGAAGTGAAAGAGACAAAAAGTCCATAATTAGTCCATAATTTTTTTTCATTTAAAAAAAAAGTGAAAGAGAAGACAAGAACTCAAGAAACAAATAATATAGTTCACAATAACAGTTACACAATACACGGAAATTTTGGATATAACATAATTCACATTAACAGTTACACAAGAATTTTTTTATATAGATTTTGTTCTTTTTTTTACTATGCAAATAGAGTATTATTTTTTGTGTATTAAATGAAATAATATTTCTAACTTAAATTTCTAAAATATCTATATTATCATTATAGAAAACACAAGATTAGTAGATATTGTTGTGTTTCTTTCTTTTAGTATAATGTAATGAGTTTCAGAGCAGCCACTAATTAATTATGATATCCGCAGTATTTCGTATATATAATTATAGATATCTTTACACATGAGTTGATAGCTGTACAATGGTATGAGTATGAGTTGATAAAAATAAAACTTTCAGTTTAATACTCTCAAAACGGTAGTACAATGGGTGATGATAGAGAAAAGCATGCGAGGAAGAAGGGAAAATCATCAATGATCAATTAGGAAAATCAACCGGGTGACCATAAAAAAGGTACACTTAAAGTCTTCAACCCATTTATTTAGAACTGTGAGTATTGAACATCCTCTACAATTGAACACAAAATATGAAATAATTTCAGTAAAAAAAATCATCGAGTAAATGCAACTGTTATTTACCTTGATTCATGAAACTTGGGCAACTTTTTTTGATTTGTGCAATTGCAGATTCCCACCGTAGCAATTTTTGGCATTTTTTTTTTTTTTTTTTTGCATTTTCATTTGAGAATACATAAAAAGAAACTTTAGAATGAGATAGAGATATAGGAATAGAAAATGGGTTGGTCAAATGGAGTATGAGTTTCCTAATGAAAATAACAAATGGGATTAGTAAAAATTTATTAGGGAGGAGAGAGAGTGTGCGTTACGGTTATGTAGATTTTAGTGTTGTAGTTCAGTAGTTGTAGTCATGTAGTGTATGTGAAGCAGTGAAGTCCAAGTGGATGTTGAAGTGAAATAAGTTTGAGAAAGATACAATGAAGAGAGATGCATGCACTGGTGAGTGTTATACACCAAAAGTTATGTTGTATGCATGTCTTATTTTTAATCTAAATAATGGTTAGTCTCATATGCCAAGTCGACAATTGATTAGGTAAACAAGTTCTTGCATAGAAACGTTATTTACATGTCTTTCGTACCTAGCGCTATATATTCCCTTATAAAGGGGGTAAAATGATATTTCATTCTAGATATCTTTTTATGTTACGCTGAATTTAATACTATGTTAGAAGACCAACTTAGCCAGAAATTTAAGTTGATAGTTGATACCCATGAAATTGTTTTGTACTTTATCACTTTCTTTAAATGTAACTTGAAATAATTATAAAAGTAATAGAAATTGGTAATGTCAGCATAAGTTATATTTATTTTTTCTCTATTTCGTAGGAGTATCATTTTACCCTATTTCCTATGTTACAATCATCAGACTCATACTTATTATACATTAAATATAACTCATTACATATTAGTAAAAATTATAATAATTGAATATTTATAAGTACTCATTGAGACGAATCAAACAAGATCTCACATGACTATATTTTTTTCTTATATATTGAGACAAATCTAAAAGATTTTCTCTAATTGTATATAGTGTCAAGATTCTAAGTGAGAAAGATAAAAAAAAATACAGAGGAGAGTATAATAGAGATATATATAATTTTCCAAATAACTTATATTATTTTATACTTTATGTACAAACAATTATGATCAGTTGTCTACATTTTCATCATTAGGTTCAAGTATCTTCTCCATTCGGCAACGTCCTTTGAGTGATATATCTAATGGTTAGTAAAATATTTTACGCAATTGCAATTATTTTTATCATTTATAAACTTTCATAAGTTTTATATATGAAACATTTTTCATGTCGATGTTATTAGGACAAACAGGATCAATAAAGGTCAATGAATCGAACCAAAATGGGTATGTGGTCAGATTTCAAACTACTTTGTGCATGGTTACATGTATCATCTCAACTCCCCTCAAAGTCCACTCAACGGTATTTCAAGCGGTAATGGAATCATCTAAGTCTTTTTTCTTATTTAAAATCATATTCATTTTTATTTAAAAAAGGATACACGAGTATATTATATATATTTTTTGTAATTTATACTTTGAAGAAATATTTTTATGTGATGTTATTAGGACAATCAGGATCAATAAATAAGGCTGAAAGAAAAAGTTTATGTGGTCAGAGCTCAAGCAACGCTCAACATAGTTATATGCATCATCTCAGCTCTCCTCAAACTCCACTAAGTTGTATTTCAAGTGGTAATACAGTCATCTAAACTTTTTTCTAATTTATAAGTAGATTCATATTTGAATAAGAAAATGAATGTAAATAATCATTTATCTGAAATAAACTTTAGGGACATTAAGTGATCATTGCACAAGACAAACATTAATGAGACTTGCCAGACATAAAAGAAAGATCATTATGACTGAGAAACGAGCAAGAAGATCAAATCATTCACAAATGCATCAACAAAATGAGAGTTTGTGCAATTCGCACGAAACTAATGAAAGTGCTCTATCAAATGGTAATCACTTATGTTTAAATTACTTTATCTCTTATTGTAAGATAACAATGGAGTTTGTATCATTTTTTTTTTACTATGATAACCCATATATGTTTTTCAGTATTGACAAAGTTGTTACATCATTTATTTGTTAGATAAATATGTTGTGTTTAGAATTGCAAGGCTGAAGAGAAGATTAATAATGCCAGAAATGGCTATTGGAGGAAGTAAGTTTTAAAGCATATGCTTAATATATACTGCAACAACATGTAGTATATAGATTGCAATATATTTTCTTTAAAAAAATACGTCTATTTTCATACATTAAATGTTAATACCACAAAATATAAGTAATTCTATTACAAGCACCTCAAATACTCCAGGTGACTCGGTAAACTTCTGCCACATGAGTGCGAAGTACAACTCCAAAAAACGTGTTATTCGAAGTACTAGAGTACTAACATCAGTTGCACGGAACATTGATATTGGTATTCTCTAATTGCTAGATAAAATTCAGTAATAATATTTTAATATAAAAAATATTTAATATAAGCAAAATTTTAGTGTAATTAATTACGTCCTCATATGTGTTATGATAGGCCAAGTTAGTTGTATATAGTCTGCGACTAATTGCAATGGCATGAATAATGCACAAGATCCACATCATGATCATGATGAAGAGAGTGTCGCAGAATATGATGTTAATACTTTAACTGGTATGTTTTTCAACTAAATTTTTTTTGATTCTCATAAGCAAGATTTTAGGCTGCGTATATGGTAGTTGTAAATATCCAAAGGTTGAAATTCTACTTTTAAATTTTTTGTATGTACTCATTAGTAATGTAATATGAGATATAAAAAAGGGACGAATAAACATAAATAGTTCTTTCAAATTTTGAAGGGTATTGGGATATTGGTGATCCCACCTCAGAATGTGAGTTTTGTGGAGCACAGATGTGGTTCGATGAACGATCAAATAAACAAAGCAAAAAAAGCAAGCCCAAATTCTCATTGTGTTGTATGCAAGGGAAGGTCCAACTCCGACTCCTACAAAGGCCGCCATCATTCTTGGCAAATTTATTGGAGAAGAAACATAAGAGAAGCAATCACTTCTTTGAGAATATTCGTGCATACAACATGATGTTTTCGTTCACATAAATGGGAGGTAAACTACAAACGTCAATCAACCAGGGACGTGTACCTTATAATTACAAAATAGGTGGACAAAATCATCATTTGATTGGGAGTTTATTACCCAACGAAGGACATTGTCCAAAATTTTCTCAGCTATACATCTATGACACCGATGATGAGATTGTCAATAGAAAAAAGGCTGCTTGGTAATAAGCATATTTGTTTTTTTGTTTTATTTGCATTCGGATGAATTACAAATCTATTATGCATCTAAACTAATTTTTTTGTCAAACCATATATCATGTGTAGTGCTGCAAACCCAAATAAATTTGAAGACCAAGTTATATCAGAGATTCAAACTATGGTGGACGAATATAATGCTCTTGCAAAAATTTTTAGGATGGCAAGGGATCGCTTTTGTTCAAGTACATGCAGGAATGTCCGGTTGAAACTTATTGGACGAAGGGATTCCGATGGAAGGACTTACAACCTCCCAACAGCTTCTGAAGTTGCTGCACTTATTGTTGGAGATGTTGATACTGGTGATAAAAGGGATATAGTTGTGGAAACACAAAATGGCAAATTAAAACAAATATCTGAGCTTCATCCATCCTACCTTCCAATGCAGTACCCTTTGTTATTTCCGTATGGTGAAGATGGTTACAGGGTAGATGTTATGCATAGAGATAAGTCTCCTTCGGATACTGCATCTAAGAAAAGGGATAGGCTTACCATGAGAGAGTTCTTTGCTTATCGGATTCAAGATCGTCGCATTGAATTTTCAACGATTTTACTTTCTAGAAGGCTTTATCAACAATTTTTAGTTGATGGTTGCACAATGATGGAAGCAGAAAGATTGTCTTTCATTAGAAATAATCAACAAGCATTGAGAGCTGATAATGTCAAGAATTTGAAGAATGCGATTGACAGAGGAGACACTGATGGCGTATCTACTGGTAATCGTGTAGTTTTACCAGCCTCATTCACCGGAGGTCATAGCTACATGAGAGAAAATTATCAAGATGCAATGGCAATTTGTAGGTGGTATGGCTATCCAGATTTATTTATAACATTTACATGCAATCCTAAATGGCCTGAGATCACAAGATTTGTGAAAAAGAAGGGTCTAAGGCCTGAAGATAGACCAGATATTGTTTGTCGTGTTTTTAAGATCAAACTTGACAAGCTGGTGAATGATTTGAAAGAGCGAAAGATTTTTGGAAGAGTAAGAGCTGGTAAGCATATATTAGTTCATTGATATTCGTGATGTTTCAAATTTAACGTATCATTTCTATGTATAAAGTTATATGTGTTTGCTTTTCTAATATATGAGTTCAACCTATTGTTAAATTTTACATAATGTTTACAGTAGTGTATACCATCGAATTTCAAAAACGCGGTCTTCCTCATGCACATATACTCCTGTTCCTTCATCGTGATGATAAATTTCCTAACACAGAGGACATCGACAAGATAATATGTGCTGAGTTGCCAGACAAAAAAGAGAATCCAAAACTATACGAAGTAGTGACTGAGTTGATGATACATGGTCCATGTGGTAATGCTAACACGAATGCACCGTGTATGGTGGATAAAAAATCCTCCAAACATTTTCCAAAAAAGTTTAATGAGATGACAAAGATTGACGAAGAAGGGTACCCAATTTATAGAAGAAGAGATACTGGAGCGAAGGTTGATAAAAATGATGTTCATCTAGATAACCGATTTGTGGTTCCATACAACCCATATTTGCTTCTTAAGTATCGTGCACACATTAATGTAGAATGGTGCAACTAGTCAAGATCAATCAAGTATTTATTCAAATATATCAACAAGGGGTATGACAGGGTTACTGCAGCAGCTTATCACAATCAACAAAATCCCGACGATCCTGAAAAAATTGATGAGATCAAGATGTATTATGATTGTAGGTATATTTCTCCTTGCAAGGCTGTTTGGAGGATTTTTGGGTTTAACACTCATTATAGAACACCTCCTGTTGAAAGATTAAGTTTTCATCTACCCGGTGAACAAATGGTTATGTTTTCTGATGACTCGCATGTTGAATCCGTCCTTGAAAGGCCAAATATTGAGAGGACAAAGTTCTTATCCTGGATGGAATGCAATAAGACATATGATGAAGCTAGAGAATTAAGCTATATGGAATTCCCAACCAAATTCGTGTGGAAAAAAGATAAAAGAGAGTGGATGCCACGTAGAAGAGGTTTTGCAATTGGTAGGATTTATCATGTTATGCCTGGCGCTGGTGAAAAGTATTATTTGAGAACCTTGCTGAATTTTGTAAAAGGTGCTACATGTTACGAGGATATAAGGACAGTTGATGGTGTTCTTTATGATTCTTTTAAAGAAGCTTGCTATGCAAGAGGGTTATTAGACGATGACAAGGAGTATGTTGATGCTATAACTGAAGCAAGTTTTAGAAAGTCAGGTTGGTATCTTAGAAACATATTCTGCATGCTACTATTATCTGGTAGTTTATCAAAACCAGAAGATGATTGGCATAAGACTTGGCATCTACTATCAGATGACATCCTCCACAGACAACGAACCATTATGCAAAATCAAGGTGTTTTCATCTATAAGACACTTTATCTTTATTTAGTCTGAAATGTATACCACTAACGTCTATCATGACTAATCAAGACCTTTGTATAAATAATATTTGAGGAAACTTATATGAACTTGGATCATGTGCTGTAGATCTTAATCTAACTGATGAGCAACTACAAATGTATGCTTTGGCTGATATTGAAGCAAGACTACAAAGTAACGGGAGCACCCTTCGTAAATTTAGTGTTATGCATTTCCCTGATGAGTTAATCACATCCGAGGGTCAAAACAAGCTCATATTCGACGAACTGTCTTATGATAAAGAAGCTTTGAGAAAAGAGCATGAAGAACTTTCATCGTGCTTAACTTGCGAGCAAAGGAGTGTATATGATGAAATAATGATGGCTGTTTCACGAGGACAAGGTCGTGTATTCTTTGTTTATGGTTATGGAGGTACGGGGAAAACTTATGTTTGGAAAACTCTTTGTGCTGCCATAAGGAGTAAAGGAGAAACGTTTTGCCAGTGGCCTCGAGTGGTATTGCCTCACTCCTTCTTCCAAGAGGAAGAACTGCTCATTCAAGATTTGGAATACCGTAAAATGTGAGTGAAAACTCAACATGTGTTGGCATCAAACTCGGTTCAGACTTGGCTGCGCTACTCATGAAAACAAAGCTAATTATTCGGGATGAAGCGCCAATGATGCACAAGTATTGCTTCGAAGCACTTGATAGAAGTTTAAAAGACAACATGCAGTATGTGGATCCTTCTAATAAGTACAAACCATTTGGTGGTTTGGTTGTCGTTTTCGGTGGTGATTTTAGGCAGATATTGCCTGTAATCCCTAAAGGAAGTAGACGAGATATCGTGTTTTCAGCCTTAAGTTCTTCTTATCTATGGAATTCATGTAAGGTGTTGAAATTGACGAGAAATATGCGTCTACAAAATGGATCTTCTGAAACAAGTTTGAAGGAGGTGAAAGAATTTTCAGAATGGATACTTAGTGTTGGAGATGGAAATGCAGGAGGTCCAAACGAAGGCGAGGCCGAAATTAAGGTGTCAAATGATATACTCATAGAAGGGGAATCTGATTCTATAGCGGCAATTGTGGAAAGCACATATCCTCTCTTAAAGGATCACTTGTGGGAGCCAAAATATTTTCAAGAAAGGGCTATTTTAGCCCCAACATATGAGATAGTTGAGATGGTGAATGATTACGTACTATCCATTTACCGGGAGAGGAGAAATTGTATCTCAGCTCAGATGCGATAAGCAATGTTGAAGGCAATTTAGGAGCGAGTGAAATTTACTCAACTGAATTTCTAAATACCATTAGATGTTCAGGCCTATCTAATCACCATTTAAGATTAAAGGTAGGTGCACCTGTTATGTTGTTACGAAATATTGACCAGACATCTGGGTTGTGCAACGGTACGAGGCTGGTGATTAAGCATCTTGGGAATCGTGTTATTGAAGCTGTAGTCATTTCTGGAAGTAACGTGGGGGATAAGGTATTTATTCCTCGCATGACTTTGACTCCATCTGATGCAACGAGATTTCTATTTAAGTTTCAAAGAAGGCAGTTCCTTTGGTCGTTTGTTTTGCTATGACTATAAACAAAAGTCAGGGTCAATCACTATCGCAGGTAGGTTTGTATCTTCCTAGACCGGTTTTTAGTCATGGTCAGTTCTATGTTGCCATTTCTAGAGTAACAAACAAACAAGGCCTCAAGATCTTAATTTGTAACAAAGAACACGGAGGATCAAATACCACGAGTAATGTTGTTTATAAGGAAGTGTTCCAGAACTTATGATTTAATTTGATTATTGATGTAAGCTACTCACTTTTAATTTTATTATATGTTTATTTTCCAATAAATCATATTCTTTAGTAAACGTTTGTTCTGCTTTACGGTATTATAAACTACTTATTACATAGTAGCCAATCATTCTTTTCTTATATTATATAGATTTAAAGATTCAATCCCGAAAAACCTATATTTTACTACGTTGAACTAACAAGAACACTATTCTCTCATGCAAATTTGTTGTCTTTAAATGTTCAATGGCAATAGTAAGTCGATTCAATTCACATACACTACTGAAAATATTAAACTTTAAATCAAGAATAACATCTTCATGTAAAATACTTCTAAACCAAATAATAATGTATACACATAAGTATCTTATATTTATAAAACAAAAATACTTCCCGTGCATTTTGCACGGGTCAAAAAACTAGTCTCAAAATAATGGGGTATTTTTTTTAGCATGGATCCACTTTTATCACAAAAGTAAATTACAGACATGTCTTTTTCTTTTATCTGATCTCTTTCCATAAAAATATTGAACTTTCTCTCTCCTTCAATAAAAAGTACCCCACTAAGATTATGTTCTTTCGTATTGCTTAACTAAATTTTATATTGTCTAAACTGAACTGAATTAAAACTGTGAAAAAAAAAAAAATTTAACTAGAATAAATTTGTATGAATTGAATTTCTATTAATTCAGTTGAAAAAAGCATATACCTTTTAAGAGAATAACATTTAATAATTGCACAACTTAGATACTTAAAATACTTGCCCAACTAAATGTTTATATTATTTTGGAACAAAGGAATACAACATCAGGTTTAAACCACACACATACTATTCTCCCTTTGATCACACGGGTTTGATAATTTTATAATCCCTCCTTATTTTCTTTTTAATCTACATACTTTTTTTTAATTTGTTTATTTTTAATCTACGCACTGTTGTTTTTTCTATTTTTGGTAACATATCATATCTACTTTCTCCTCCTTTTCCACCTATGTCATTCACGTTTTAATATTTTAACCCATTATTTTGTTTCTATCTCCACCTTTTCAGTTTCTCTCTCATACTGTTGAACCCTAGTTTTGATGATGACAAGGAAACAAAGATGCAAACAAAGTAGTGAACTAATGAGTTATTTAAGTGTATGATGTTTAAGGTATCAATGAATGGAACTGGGAGAATACGAAGTCAAAGAAGAAGTCAAGAGATGATTTCAAAAGGCTAAGTAAAGAAGTTTTCTATAAGTTGATACTGGAGCAAGCATTGGATCAAGAAGAATAAAAGCTAGGCGTTTTATTTTCTAGTTCCAGTGTAAAGGAACAAAGTAAGAATGGTAAGGAACAGTGGCAGTTTTATTTGAGAATGAGAGTTTGTTCCTTTCTAAGGAACAAACTAAGTGGCACTAAACGAATCTGTTGAAGGAACTTGGATTATAAAAGGAACTAGACTTAGGCGTGCAAAAGTATAACAGTACAATTATGCAATTGAGTAAGTCATGCCTAAATTATAGGAAATTAGTTTTATCTAATTTCAAATCAGTTTAAATGATAAAATCAGTTTTAAAAAGAAAATCTGTTTTAGGAAAAGATTTTGTTTTTCGGAAAAATATATAGAAAATAATTATCCGGTTTTATAAAGAATTTGTTTAAAAGATATTATTTTCTTAAAGATTAAAAATTCAGTTTTAATAATAAAAGCTGTTTTTATAACTAACTGATTTTCGGATAAAGCTCAAGGAACTCCTATTACTTAGGAGTTGTGGCTAAAAATATCCACGTTCATATTGAGATCATGGGATCATGGGACATGATGAGAAACGTGTTCCTTAGGGGAAGGAACATCATGGGTTAATGGACTTAACATGTAATCGAATTTTACTCCCACGTTCTTTGTGATTATCACTATAAATATTGAAGTCTAAATTAGTTCCAAAGTGTGTCTGACTAAGTAATTAAGTGACTTTAACTAATTAAGTGTCAGTGCCTTCATTCTCTCATAATAGCCATTTGTTCTTTGCTTTCTTACTCTAATTCCACTAAGCTTATTTCGATCAATTGTATTTTGGTTTTTGGGGTAAGGGAACTTTGAGTGAAGTTCTGTAAGAGAAAGGCTTTGAGTGAAGCTTGTATGAGTGAGAAAACTTCGAGTGAAGTTGAGAGGAACTGCTGTTAAGGGAACAGTGGCTCAGGAACTTGAGTTTAGGAACTCAAGGTGTGGCTCGAGTTAGAATTAGGTTGTAACAAAGTTGTTTGGCCTAATTAGTGAAAGAGTTGAGTTTAAAATCCCTAGTGGTCGAGGTTGTTTCTTCTTGTTGGGCCCAAGAAGTTTTTCCTCGTAAAAATCCCTTGTGTTCCTTAGCTTGTTTATTCGTTTAAGTTTAATTTCCGCAAAAAGTTACGTTTATTTCTACACCTACAATTCACCCCCCCTCTTGTAGTGTTCCTAGGAAAATAACAATTGGTATCAGAGCTAGAATGCACGTAAGATAGGAAACCCTATTGAGAAAAAGATCCAAGGAACAATGAATACTACCGAGAAACTTGAAGAAGGTTATTCCACTCAAAGGCCTACTATGTTCAATGGGAAGTATTACAACTATTAGAAGAACCGCATGGAGATATTCATCAAAGCTGAAAACTATCAGGTATAGAGAGTCATTGAAGTTGGTGATTTCGAAGTCACAACTACAAATGACAAAAATGAGGTAACTCTAAAACCCCTCTCTGATTATGACAAATCTGATTTTGAAAAAATGGAAGTAAATGCCATGGTTATTAAACTGGTGCATTGTGGACTTGGACCCCATGAACATAATAGGATCATGGGATGCAAATCCGCAAAGCAAATATGAGATTTACTAGAAGTAACCCATGAAGGAACTAATGAAGTTAAAAGATCGAAAATTGATTTACTTATGAATCAATATGAATTGTTCTGCATGAAATCTAAAGAAAGCATCCGAGACATGTTTACTCGTTTTACTAACATTATTAATGAGTTGACTTCTCTTGAAAAGTTTATTTCATCTGAGGAACAGGTTCGAAAGGTTCTTAGGAGTCTTCCTAAGGACAGATGGATGGCTAAAGTCACCTCTCTTCAAGAAACAAAAGACTTCACTAAGTTCAGCTTAGAACAGTTGGCAGGGTCACTTCTGACTCATGAGCTTCACCTTGATACTGAGTATGGTGAAAGCTCCAAAACAAAATCGCGGGCTTTGAAATATTGAGCGGGGATTCGTCAAATATATTATCCCTCATTCTCTCTCCTCTCTCACGTCCCTCATTATTCCTTTCCTCCTTCTCTCTCATCCTCTCTTCTCTCTCATCCTCTCTTCTATCTCAAAACTCCCATAAACATTTGCGACAAAAACCTTGAAATGATTTGCACTAAACATGGCGACGGAGTCCGATTGCCTATTGTGATACCTTTCGGAAGCGGAACGACGGGCGAACGAGTCAAACTCACCGCTATGCTGTGATGTTTAGGCTTTTTAAGCCATCCGAGTTCGTTTAAGCCTCCAAATAGCCATTTTAAGTTTTTCCGAAATTTTTTTTTTCCCTTAAATTATGTATTTGGGTTTTGTTTTATGTATTTAAACATTATTAGGTTGTAGTTCTTGTATTTTCAGATCTATAATGTTCTTGTATACTTCTCTTTCTTTATATATTTTGATTAATTTTCTTATATACTTCTCTTTGTTTTGATTAATGTTCTTGTATACTTCTCTTTGTTTATTTTGATTAATGTTATTCTTGTATACTTCTTTTTGTTTATTTTGATTAATGTTCTTGTATACTTCTCTTTGTATATAATTTCTTGTAGTTTCATCTTTGTTTTGATTAATGTTCTTGTATACTTCTTGTATACTTATTGTATACTTCTCTTTGTATATTAGTTTTGTTCCTTTTTTTCATTTTCGTTTCATTCTTTTTATTGTTTTGGGTTTAGTATTTTCGTTTCGTTTCATTTCTCTTCTCTTCTGTTTAATTTCAGAAAATGTGAGATTATGAGTAAAAAAATGTCAAAAAAATTTTTTTTTTTTTTATTTTTTTTTGGTAGGAAGGGCTGCGCTAGTTATGAAAAAGCGCAGCCCTTCTAGCCAGAAGGGCTGCGCTTTTTCCTAACTAGCGCAGCCCTTCTGGGCTAGAAGGGCTGCGCTTTTTCCTAACTAGCGCAACCCTTCTAGCTTAAGGGCTGCGCTTTTCTAGCGCAGCCCTACTTAAAAAGTGAAGGGCTGCTACTGAAAGGGCCGCTGTCAAAAAGCGCAGCCCTACATGCCTTTTTTAGCGCAACCCTTCTTCATTTTTCCACTAGTGTTTTAGGATACTCTTCACATAGTAAAGCTTATAGAGTATATGACAAGTGAACTATGTGTGTTGAAGAAAGCATTCACGTAATCTTTGATGAATTTGACAAAATAATCCAAGCATACAGGTTGATGACTATGAGATTGGGTTAGACAACCATGTAAAGGAAGCAGATTCACAAGAAGAAGAAGAAGTGAAAGAGGAAAGGAACGAGGAATTTGAAAATAATGACATCAATGATGTTCCTGTTCCTCAAGGAGGAGAAGATGTTCCTGTTCCTCAAAATGAAGGAACTGAGTCCACCGAGGCTAACAGAGGAACAACTGACAGAGTTCCTCATCTACTCAAGGAACTCATGAGGAACAACATGTTCCTATAAGAGAGTTTCAACCAAAACCTTGGAGACAACAAAAGTCACATCCATGGAACTCATAATCAGCGACATATCCAAAGGTACGCAAACTAGATCTCAGTTAAGGAACTTTTGTGCATTTCATGCGTTCCTATCAATGATGGAACCAAGAAATCATGAAGAAGCCTTAACTGACTCTGATTGGATTACTGCAATGCAAGCTGAATTAAATGAGTTTGAAAGAAACAAGGTATGGCATCTAGTTCCCTCATCTAAACAACAAAAAGTAATTGGCTTAAAATGGGTGTTTAGAAACAAACTAGATGAATATGGAACCATTGTAAGAACAAAGCTAGACTTGTAGAAAAGGTTATAATCAACAAGAAGGAATGATTATGAAGAAACCTTTGCTCCTGTAGCTAGATTAGAAGCCATTAGAATTTTAATTGCATTTGCTGCTTACATGGGATTTAAATTATATCAAATGGATGTTAAGTGTGCATTTTTAAATGGCTATCTAAACGAAGATGTATATGTTGAACAACCCCCTTTTGAAAATAATAATCTCCCAAATCATGTCTACAAGCTTGATAAAGCTCTTTATGGGTTAAAACAAGCACCTAGATCATGGTATGAGAGATTATCAAAGTTCCTTTTAGAAAACAATTTTAAAAGAGGAAAGGTTGATAAAACCTTGTTCCTAAAATCTAAAGGAGCTGAAATTTTGCTTGTTCAAATCTATGTTGATGACATCATATTCGGAGCTACTAATGAAACATTGTGCAAAGAATTCTCAAGTCTCATGAGTATGAATTTGAAATGAGTATGATGGGTGAGTTAAATTTCTTTCTTGGACTACAAATCAAACAAACTGAAAAAGGGTATAATGTTCACCAACAAAAATACATAAAGGAACTATTAAAGAAATATGGCCTCGAAAATTCAAAGATAAATCACACTCCTATGGGAACTTCAACTAGATTAGATGAAGACTCCATAGGAACAAGTGTTGATCAAACAAAATATAGAGGAATGATTGGTTCACTTTTGTATCTAACTGCTAGTCGTCCAGACATAGCTTTCAGTGTTGGTTTGTGTGCTAGATTTCAAGCAAATCCAAAGGAGTCTCACCTAACTGCTGTGAAGAGAATTCTTAGATATCTTAAAGGAACAGATGATCTTGGACTCTACTATCCAAGAAGTGATACATTCGAACTAAAAGGATATGCAGATGCAGATTATGCTGGAGATCTTGTAAATAGGAAAAGCACCTCAGGTATGGCACAATTCCTTTGTCATAGTTTAGTTTCTTGGAGTACCAAGAAACAAAACACAGTTGCTTTATCCACTGCTGAAGCAGAATATGTAGCAGCTGCTGCATGTTGCTCTCAAATGCTTTGGATAAAACAACAACTTAGTGACTATGGAATAAACTTTGAATGTGTTCCTATTTATTGTGAAATACAAGTGCTATAGTATTTCTAAAGATCCAGTGCATCATTCTAGAGTAAAGCATATACATATCAGACATCACTTTTTAAGAGAAAATGTTGAAAAAGGTTTGATTAAACTTGAGTTTTGTCAAACTGAGAATCAGATTGCTGATATTCTAACTAAGCCTTTACAAAGAGATAGATATGAGAAATTAAGGCTTGAGTTAGGGTTAATAAAAATTAAGTGATTGTTCCTATGTCATTCCCCCATGTTTGAATCAATTTGAGTGACTTTGTGTGCTAAAAATAATTGTGTTTAATTGCCTAAGACCATTGCAAATTGGAATGTTCAAAACATAAACATGAATTCAAAGAATTAAACAACTCACAAATGTCACATAATACTCATCCCCTTATTGTTCCTAAGGTTAAGAAACATGCATGATATGAAGGACATTGATATGTAGCATTAGTTGTTCCTATAGCACAAGTTCCTTAGCATTTATTTTTTTTCAAAAATTAAAATCATAAAAATCCGAAAAATCCGAAAAATCCCAAAATAAAGGAATACAGATTTAATTAAATCTTGTTCTTATTATCATCTTTTCGTTTTTCTTTTATTTTTATTTTTATTTGCTTTATTTTTTCCCGCGTGTCATAAACTATTACATGCAAAACTCCTCCTTAATTCACATTATTAGAAACCGTGTTCCTCCAACTCTTCATCTTCACCATAGCCGAAAATCATCACACCTCTTGATACTCCATAAAAACCTCAAACTTCTCAAATCATGGCAAAAACTTCAAGAAACTCCCTTTTCCAACATCAAAAACTACCAACACTTCAAAAATGGAAATTCTCATCTCCAACCAAACCCTTGAAACCGACCAATTCAAGAAAACCCCATAGAGAACAACAATTAGAATCTCCAGAAGGAGTATGCGTAGAAGAAATTAATTGGGGAAGATGATGAAGAAGAAACCCCGGAACAACTCAGGGGGAAGAAGAAGAAATCACCCTGTTCCTTCCAAAGGAACTGTTTCTTCATCTTCCAAGAAACGGGTCGAACGAAGTGAATCTAGGTATGTTTGGGTTTTTGGTAGATTTAGAATGGGCAATAAAGTGAATTTTAGAATTAACTCCATTCTAAAGGAACAAGGCATGGAATTCTTGTTTGAATTCGCCTTTAAAATGCCTTGTTCCTTAGCTATGGATGAATTTTGTGCAAATTTTACTAAACTAATGGACTTGCACAACTGAGGTTAGAGGAAAGAAAATTAAGTTTAATCAAGCCACTGGGCAAAGTTTGGGAAGTTCCTTGTAAAGGAACTGTTTTTTTTCCGAATTTTCCTCAGGACAAAATTGTAGAATATTTTGGAGGAACTGCTGGTCAAAACAAACTAAACCATAACCTACTCTCCCCCTTCACAAAGTACTATTTAACTTGGTATGGAGAGCACTCATTCCTCGAACTGAAAAGAGGAATGAAGTGGGTCTCTTAGATATGTGTTATATGTTTTGCTTGGACCACCACATTCAAATCAACTTCCCTTCCTCTCTTATTCAACATCTTAACTCACTGTATTGAAAACAATGTGATTGGGTAGGTGCTTGATAACTTCTTACTTCATCACTTTGAAGTAAGACTTACTGGTTGGACCTACATAGGAGTAAACAAGGGAACATTTGAATGAGAAGACTCTAAATGGACTTGGTCTCTGTCCAAGAAGGGTTCTCATTCAAGGGAGAATAGCTCCAGTTCCTCAAGAAAAGAAAACTGCCTAACTGATTAGAAGAAGATAATGATGTTATCTTGGAGGAACCTGTTCCTAAGCCGGAGGAACCAAAACCAAGAGGCGCAAACACATTGCACCAAGCCTAAATTCTGTTCCTCAGAGAGTGAGGAAGAGCAATCGTCTAAAATTGCTCACTGTTTCTGTTCCTTCCAACAAGGACTCTCCTTTAGTCCTTTCGGATGTGAGAAAGGAAACCCTCCTACTCTCAAGGAACCACTCCACCACCATCCCAAACTCTCTGTTCCTTTCACAAAAACTGCCTCCATTTCTCCATCCTTCTCTGTTCCTTCCAGTTTTGAGCAGATTGAAGGATGAAATAAAAGGACCTAATCCTTTTGCTTCCACCTCCACAACTCTTCCACCACACCACCATTTCTTCCTCCATTTATCACCCTTCACCTTCTGTTTCCATTCCTGGAACAGATGAGCCTTCCACTCAACCCCTCCAGTTCCTTCACAAAATCCACCTCTGCCTCAGTTCCAAGGGTAAGGAACAGAATCTCCGGATGATGTAACTGGGTTAATGATGTTTGTCTTCCTGCTCAACACATGATAAAATTTTATAATCATCTTCATTGGACTTTGGATGCCTAAAACTAAAATGATGAGTCTTATGAAGACTAAGTGATACGTGTTGCGCAACAAAAGAAGATGGACTCTATGGCCGCTGCTTTGGAGGAGTTGAAGGAACAAGTTGGACTCAACTCATGGGGTGGTGATGAAGAAATAGAGGATGTGGTTGAAGAAGAGGTTGTAGAGGAACACCATTCCCCTTCCCTTTCTTAGTTTTTTTTGTTGTTCCTGTTTCCTTTTCAAGGAACACAACTTTGTTTAATCCTTTTTCTTTTCTTTCTTTGTTTGTTGTTATGGAACAAATGCTATATAAACAATGACTTTTGCTCTTATGTCTGTGTTTCTAAATGTTTGCATAATTTCTTCCTTGGAATGGCTAGTATTATGTGATTGATGTTTGAGCAAGTTTACTCTTTGATTCTAACTTAACCACAATGGTGCTTGTATATGGTCTTAAGGTGTTAAATCAATTCATCAATACATGCAGAGTCTATTCTTTTTGAGGATGACAAAGGGGGAAAAGATTTAAGGAACAAACTTACATAATAAAATTAAAATTGAAAAAATTGAAAAAATTAAATTAAAAATTAGGATAAGGTAAATGAAAAATCAAAAATAGGTTAAGGTAAATGAAAAATCAAAATTCAGTTACTTACATAATTGTGTTTTATTTTTCATTTTCTTCTTTATTATTTTCATTCACTTATATTATTTGTTGTTGCCTTAGTTTGTACCTTTGTTGTCATCATCAAAAAGGGGGAAATTGTTGAACCCTAGTTTTGATGATGACAAAGAAACAAAGATGCAAACTAAGTAGTGAACTAATGAGTTATTTAAGTGTATGTGTTTAAGGTATCAATGAAGGAACTGGGAGAATACGAAGTCAAGAAGAAGTCAAGAGAGGATTTCAAAGGCTAAGTAAAGAAGTTTCTATAGTTGATACTGGAGCAAGCATTGGATCAAGAGAATAGAAGCTAGGCGTTTTATTTTCTAGTTCCAATGTAAAGGAACAAAGAAGAATGGTAAGGAACAGTGGCAGTTTATTTGAGAATGAGAGTTTGTTCCTTTTAAGGAACAAACTAAGTGGCACTAAACGAATGTTAAAGGAACTTGATTATAAAAGGAACTAGACTTAGGCGTGAAAGTTAAACGGTTAAATATGAATTGAGTAAGTCATGCCTAAATTATAGGAAATTAGTTTTATCTAATTTCAAATAGTTAATGATAAATCAGTTTTAAAAAGAAAATCTGTTTTAGGAAAAGATTTTTTTTCGGAAAAATAAGAAAATAATATCCGGTTTTATAAAGATTTTTTAAAAGATATTATTTTCTTAAAGATTAAAAATTCAGTTTTAATAATAAAAGTGTTTTTATAAAACTGATTTTCGGATAAAGCTCAAGGAACTCCTATTACTTAGGATGTGGCTAAAATATATCCACGTTCATATTAATCATGGGATCATGGGACATGATGAGAAACGTGTTCCTTAGGGGAAGGAACATCATGGGTTAATGGACTTAACATGTAATCGAATTTTACTCCCACGTTCTTTTGATTATCACTATAAATATGAAGTCTAAATAAGTTCCAAATGTGTCTGACTAAGTAATTAAGTGAGTTTAACTATTAAGTGTCAGTGCCTTCATTCTCTCATAATAGCCATTTGTTCTTTGCTTCTTACTCTAATTCCACTAAGCTTATTTCGATCAATTGTATTTTGGTTTTTGGGGTAAGGGAACTTTGAGTGAAGTTCTGTAAGAGAAAGGCTTTGAGTGAAGCTTGTATGTGAGAAAACTTCGAGTGAAGTTGAGAGGAACTGCTGTTAAGGGAACAGTGGCTCAGGAACTTGAGTTTAGGAACTCAAGGTGTGGCTCGAGTTAGAATTAGGTTGTAACAAAGTTGTTTGGCCTAATTAGTGAAAGAGTTGAGTTTAAAATCCCTAGTGGTCGAGGTTGTTTCTTCTTGTTGGGCCCAAGAAGTTTTTCCTCGTAAAAATCCCTTGTGTTCCTTTAGCTTGTTTATTCGTTTAAGTTTTAATTTCCGCAAAAAGTTACGTTTATTTCTACACCTACAATTCACCCCCCCTCTTGTAGTGTTCCTAGGAAAATAACAATTGGTATCAGAGCTAGAACTCACGTAAGATAGGAAACCCTATTGAGAAAAAGATCCAAGGAACAATGAATACCACCGAGAAACTTGAAGAAGGTTATTCCACTCAAAGGCCTCCTATGTTCAATGGGAAGTACTACAACTATTGGAAGAGCCGCATGGAGATATTCATCAAAGCTGAAAACTATCAGGTATGGAGAGTCATTGAAGTTGGTGATTTCGAAGTCACAACTACAAATGACAAAAATGAGGTAACTCTAAAACCCCTCTCTGATTATGACAAATCTGATTTTGAAAAAATGGAAGTAAATGACATGGCTATTAAACTGTTGCATTGTGGACTTGGACCCCATGAACATAATATGATCATGGGATGCAAATCCGCAAAGCAAATATGGGATTTACTAGAAGTAACCCATGAAGGAACTAATGAAGTTAAAAGATCGAAAATTGATTTACTTATGAATCAATATGAATTGTTCTGCATGAAATCTAAAGAAAGCATCCGAGACATGTTTACTCGTTTTACTAACATTATTAATGATTTGGCTTCTCTTGGAAAGTTTATTTCATCTGAGTAACAGGTTCGAAAGGTTCTTAGGAGTCTTCCTAAGGACAGATGGATGGCTAAAGTCACCGCTTTTCAAGAAACAAAAGACTTCACTAGGTTCAACTTAAAACAGTTGGCAGGGTCACTTCTGACGACTCATGAGCTTCACCTTGATACTGAGTATGGTGAAAGCTCCAAAACAAAATCAATTGCTCTCAAAGCAGATGATGAAGATGATTCGGATTCAGAAGAAGAAGAAGCAGCCCTCATGGTTCGAAAATTTCGAAAGATGTACAGGAACATGAAGAATGGAAACTTCAAAGGTAAAACTAAGAAATATCAATCCTAATTCCATGCATAAACTTGCCAAAACAAAAATATCAATCAAATCAAATTTAAACCCAATCAACTCATATAAGATCCAATCACATAAACTCGCCAATAAAAAAGATTCAATCAAAAATATTCATAATCAAGAACTTACCAAACGTTAATGCTACATACAATAACAAAAAAAATCACACGGCATAACATCCTCTCAAATCAATTTTTCCATAGCAGTTCTTTTCATAGATTGGAGCTTCACGACATTCTCAAATACGGAACTCTGAAATTTGCCGATTTGACTGCTAATCACTAGTGGAAAAAAGCAGAAGGGTTGCGCTGAAAATGTCATGTAGGGCTGCGCTTTTTGACAGCAACCCTTTCCATAGCATCCCTTCACTTTTCAAGTAGGGTTGCGTTAGTCAAGCGCAACTCTTCACAAGGAAGGGCTGCGCTTTTTACTAAAAAGCGCAGCCCTTCTAAGCTTAAAGGGCTGCGCTTTCTTAACTAGCGCAACCCTTCTAAGCATAGAAGGGCTGCGCTTGTTGAAAAGCATAGCCCTTCTAAGCTTGATGGGCTGCTGGCTCCAGGAGCCATCCTAAGAAGAAGGGCTTATTTCATAGAAGGGCTGCGCTAGTTCCAACTAGCACAACCCTTCACTGATTTTTTTTTTTTGCCTGCTCCAGCTCCTGTACACAACAGCATCACAGCAGCCCACACCCACCTCTGCCCACCCCTCCCACCCTCACACCCACCCCTGCCCACCCTCACACCCTCCACTGCCCACACTCACTACACCCACCCCCCACCCTCCCTGCCCATTCCCAGCCCCCACCCCCACTGCCCCCACCCCCACTGCCCCCCTCCCAGCACCCACCCCCCACTTCCCCCCTTCCCAGCACCCACCCCCACACCCCAGCAGCCCCCACCACCCCACCCTCACACCCCCATGCCCACCCCTCCCACCCTCACACCCTCCACTGCCCACCACCACTGCCCACACTCACTGCACCCGGCCCCTACACTCACTGCCCACTCCCAGCCCCACCTCCACTGCCACCCTCCCAGCCCCCACCCCCACTGCCCCCCTTCCCAGCACCCACCCCCACACCCAGCACCCCCCACCACCCCACCCACCACCCCACCCCCACCCAAAACCTCCCTTGGACAAAAAAAAATTGCAAATTGCACTACGATAATACATGACAAGTGGAGAAAGGTAATAATTAACTTCAAATATATTTAATAATGTAAAAAGTGTAAATAGGATTGATAGAAACTAGTACATTCAAGCTAAATGTCATCCTATGCAATCATCGGTAATGTGGGACGCCAACTTATCCCGAACTTCATCTATTTCTTCTTTGGTAAAGTTTCTCAAACGTGGTGTGGAATTCGCATAAACCTTGCAAAACAACCAAGGAATAAACACATATATAAGAATTCAATCATTTTACCGTAGTTAGTACTTCTAAAAATGACATATATCTTCCCGAAATTCAATCAAAATCAAATGCAAGCCTAAAAGTCTACACACTAGTTATAATATATCTCATAAAATCATGTTTAAAGAAAATTTGGGGATAAATGACTTGATAAGTACATTTTGGGAGCGAAAAGGCCAAAATAGGCCGGAAATGGCCTTTTCGTTCCCGAAATAAAACCAACAACAAATGCAAGCCTAAGAATCTACATACTAGTTATATTATGCCTCATATAATCATGTTCAAAGAGAATTTAGGGTTAAATCACTTCATAAGTACATTTTGGGAGCGAAAAGGCCAAAATAGGCCGGAAATGGCCTTTTCGTTCCCGAAATGCAACCAACAACATATACAAGCCTAAGAATCTACATACTAGTTATATTATGCCTCATATAATCATGTTCAAAGAGAATTTGGGGTTAAATCACTTCATAAGTACATTTTGGGAGCGAAAAGGCCAAAATAGGACGGAAATGGCCTTTTCGCTCCCGAAATGCAACCAAGATCATATGCAAGCCTAAGAATCTACATACTAGTTATATTATGCCTCATATAATCATGTCCAAAGAAAATTTGGGGTTAGATGAGTCATATTAATATAGATATTTCATGATGCATTTAGGTTGCATTTAAGGCTCATTTAGTTGCATTCTTAGCCAATAATTGCATATAGTTACTTAAGTTGAGAAGATATCACTCTTGTGTGTGTTTTCGGTGTTTTTGATAGTTTTCAGGTATTGAGAACACAATTGGAGTATTATTGGACAAGCTTAAGCATGAGAAGCATCTAGGAAGGAGCTAAGTCAAATGAGAAGTCCAAAGGGCATCTTCGAGTCAGATTGCAACCCAAACATAGCGGAAACATATTAAAAGAAGTATGGAAATCGAGTCATATGCACTCTTTTGATCATAACTCATTATACAGAGATGGGAATTTAGTGATTCCAGTGGGGTTGGAAACTAGACTTGAAGAGCTTTCCAACGGTGTATCACACGCCCCGATACGACTTCTAGTTTGCGAGATATGGTCTTTACAATTTGACGCTGTTTTGCAGGACGAAAACCTGCACCCGCGGGTTATTCCGTGTTGCTTAGTCGAATAGGGCTTTATCTTTTGACGAATTAGACTCTATTTTTCTAATTGTTTTAGGAAATAGAAAGGTACAAAGACTCAAGGGAATATTATTATTTCCTATCTTATTTTCTATTTTGTTTTTTTTTCCATCATCAATTCATTGGAGATTAGAACTCTTTTTCTCTCAATTAGTGAAGAACCCTAGTTTTGCTTTTTCCCCAACTACATTGAATTTTCAATAGAAGCTTTGATTTTTGCAAGATAGGTTCTACAATTGGTATTATTTCTTTCCTCTTTTTATTCCTATTCAATCCTTGATTATTAATTCATGTTTGCTTATTTAATTATGAATATGTTTTCCCCAATTATGATTGAGTAGTCTATTTCTAGGGTTTAAGGGGATCCATGATCAATTAGGAGGGGATGTTTATTAAAGTATTGATTTTTATTGATGCATGTTGATTCCTATTGAATGTTTTTATGTCTATTCAATCCAATTTGCCCAGATTTGATTGTTATAGTGTTGCAATATTAGGTTATCCGCTGAGAGGTATAAACTTGATGTTAAGGCTAGTTTCAATAGGTAGAGTTGGTATTAAAAAATTGCGAGAGCCTGTTAATACCGTACTATGGTTGATTTAGACTTGAGAGAGCGAATTAACCTATTTAACTGCATTATTAATTGTTGAATTTGGTGTTTTATCCCGGAATATTGATCATTGGTGAACCTATGCCCTAGACTTCTTATTATTGATAATTCTTGATATAGTTATAGTCTAGTTTAGTATAGTTATTCACAAACACTCATTTCTATACTCTAGATTTGACTGACAATTAGGAAAAGAACGCTGTTTCTCTGTTGATTCGACCCTACTTCCATGACTACTATTTGTTAGAGGACTTTAGGATTACTTTTGATAAGGTGATACGACTTTAGCCTGTCAAAATTTTGCGCCGTTGCCGGGGAAACGGTTTTGTTCCATTTTCTTTAATTGTTTTTGTAACAGCCCGCACTTCCGAGCTGCTAGCTTATCATACTTAAGATTCATAAAACTCAATTAAACCACGAATTAACATTTACTCGCATCGGAAACATAAACCTTAAAGCGTTCCTGAACCTGTGGGTCAGGGCCCACAACAACAAATCACCTTCAATATCAATTAACAGATTACATAATACTCTGTTCGATTCCCAAGACAATATAATACTGAAACATCATATAAGAACTTAATATTCAACAACCTATATTCTAAATATAACTTCGAATCACTAATTTAATTTCCATCTCTTAACTGAAAACTCTTTCTCTTGATTCATCCAGAAATCCAAACATACACCTGCAAATTACAGAAGAAAATACAAAACAAAAACAAAACTAAAATGAGCGAAAACTCAGTAACTTTACTTCAGCCCGTCAAAACGGTTTTGGTTCGTAAACATTTTTCATATCAGAAACAACTTGGTAATTGTTCGGAAATAATTCATCTTTTAAAATATATCGCTGGCATAGCTTAATCACATTACATAAATCGCTGGCAAGTACAGGCTTATAACATAACTTAACATAATATTCGACCTTATCTGGTCTTAACTCATATACGAATCATTTTACTCCACCTGTACCTTGCCCACTCTTCATCTCAGTTCATAAACTAAGCTAGCTAAACCATGTTGAAAACGTTTTCCCATTATTATACTCAAATCACATTTCTAGAATACTTTATAGTTTTCGAACAATTCCAATAATATAACCAAGTCATATATATTTCACAAATCCATACATGAAGATGCATCTATAACCATGGCCATGACTATAAACAATGTATGATATTGAAAACACAATATAATATGGGCATGTAGATTCATTTTGCTGAACATAAAGGTTACCTCACATCGCAATTCAATCCTTTATTGACAAACCTCCAATATTTCGACATTTGATAACCATGTATAGCTCAAAATCCGAACATTATCTCCATAGCCATACTCCAACATTAACCTCAAAAACAATAATAACAACAATTAACATCCTTACTACCAATTAGATAAAAAAATTAACTTTCTCATACCTTCTAAACTCTTTCATGAACTACCCACAACTCCTTATTTACAAACCATTCTACGAATCCATTTCACTATATCAATCTCTAACTCCCATTAACCTCATTCTAATTCATAGAGGATACTATCAAACAACATGGCTTATGATAATTTGATTTCATAAACTAACTTAAGAAATATAAATACAATTTATAAACCTCAACCCAACCCATTAAATAAATAGGAAAGATTTAATCTTTAAGTTGAACAAACTTTTATCATATCTGATTTTCAATTTACAGATCAAAAACATATTTGTATGGCAAAATCAGTTTTAGGCCTAACTTAATTAACCAAAACAAATAATCACAATCTCTAAGTGAATTGTTTTAAGGAGAGCAGTATTGTACCTCTGCTCAAATTAAGCAGGGACGAACAACAAGAGGGGAGCAAGCCATGGCAGCAGCACAACAACAGAGGAGAGAGAAAATTGAACTTAAAGAACCCACACAGCAACACCGAACAGCAGCAACGCATCAGAATTTCAGAAATAACAGCAGACTTGCAAAGGGCGTAACTCATAGCTCCGAACTCCGAATCGAGCGATTTTTGAGTCTAAATTCAATAACTCGAAGAGATCTACAACTTTGATGAAGGAATAAGGAATAAAAAATGAGAGTATGTTGCTTAATTTGACGGACAGAACAGAGGAAGAAGGAGGACAGTGAGTGAGAGAGAGAAAATGAGTTGGGGTTTTTATTTCCTTGGAGGAAGCTAGAAGATTGACAACAAGGCAAAATGTTGGCTTTTCCATATTAAGCCACGTAAAAGAGGAAACAATTTTTTTTCTTTCTCTTTAACACTTAATTTGTTTGACAAAATACATCAAGTTATACTAAAATATCATAATTAATTTAAATCAATTAACTAGCTTTTAATTACATCTGCTTAAAAATACAGCCTGTTACAGTTTTAGAGTCTAGATTATACACTCTCGTCTTAGAGAACACTTGTTCTTTGGGACGAAATTCTCTTAATTGTTTGTTCTTTAGTTCTTCTATGCGCAGGAGTTTGAGTTCAGATTGCCTACCATTTGATCCTGAAATCGAAAGATCCTTTCATAGACAGAAGAACTTTTCCAGACAATTGCGAGATAATTCACGGGAAGATAATCCCTTGGATTCTATCTCTGATTCTAGCAACATTGTCTCTATTACTCCACCAGAATCAGAGATGGCTCAGAGTTTTACTGACTTTTCCCAACCCTCTTTGGCTGAACTTCCCAAGAGCAATCAAATGCCTGAAATCGAAGCTGTAAATTTCGAGATCAAACCTGCATTGTTAAACATGATCGAAAGAAAACAATTTGGTAGTGGACCTAATGAAGGCCCTAATCTTCATTATCAGGATTTCTGCCAATATTGCTCTACCATTAAGCAACAGGAAGTGACACAAGATCAGATTCGGGAGATTCTTTTCCCATTTCCACTTCGAGACAAGGCAAAGATGTGGTACAATGGGATTAATCGAGCCACTCTTGGGATCACTGATTGGAGTACCTGGGCCCTAGCTTTCTACAGAAAGTACTACCCTCTAGAGAAGACTGCTAGGTTGCGTAGTCAGATTACAAATTTCACCCAAGGGAATGATGAGTCTTTACATGAGGCATGGGAAAGATTTAAAGATCTTCAGAGAGAATGTCTCCATCATGGTCTACAAAAATGGTTCCTAGTTCAGGGATTCTACAATGGTTTGGGGAACAACTCGAGACTTATCCTTGACTCTGCAGCAAATGGGAGATTCATGAAACTAGAAATTGATGCTGCACATGATTTGATCGAGGAGATGGCTATTAACAACTCTCAACATGGCAATCCTCGAGGACTAGCTAACAAGGGTGGAAAGCATGAGATAGATTCTATATCCCTATTAGCTGAACAGATGAATGCAATCAGCAATAAGCTTGACAATATGCAGCTCTCCTCTCCTGCAAGTGTTGCTGCTTTGGGTACTACATCCGAGATTTTGTGTGATAATTGTGGCATAGTTGGACATTGGGCACAAGGGTGTCGGAGTTGTCTCGAACAAGTTAATGCTTTTCAAACATATCGGCCGAACAACCCATACTCCAACACATACAATCCAGGGTTGAGAACTCATCCTAATTTGTCTTACAAGAGCACTAATGTCCTAAATCCTCCTACACCACAACCACAAGCACAACAATTGAACCAGAGGTACTACCAACAACCTTCTCAACACCCTTCTGGTTTCTCTAGACCACCCTTCAATCCATCTCAACAAGCACCTCCTGTCGATCCAATGATGGTTGAGATGAGAAACATGATGCTACAAATGCAGAAAGATCGACAAGCTGACAAAGCACAAATTGAGTCCATTCTTGATCACAATAAGATGTTGGAGAATTAGTTGGCACAATTGGCTACTTCGAACTCTACTTGCCAACAAGGTGATCTTCCAGCACAACCTGTTCAGCCTACGAGCGGCAAATGCCATCACTCTCCGAAGTGGTTCTCACTATAATGGACCACCCATGCCTATTTATTATACTTTGGGTGTGAAAAATGATGAGGAACAGGTCCCAGCTGAAGCTAAAAATGACAAGGAGAACTCTAAGCAAGCAACTGAACATGAAGAGACCAATGAAGCCAAAAAGCCTGCTATTGAGATTCCTCCTATCAAACTTCCTTTCCCCAATCGTCACCTCAAGAGTAAGCTAGACAAGCAATTTGGTAAGTTTTTGGAAGTCGTCAAGAATCTTCAGGTAACAGTTCCTTTCACGGAATTAATTACTCAAGTGCCTGCTTATGCAAAATTATATGAAAGATATCTTGACTAGGAAAAGGGCTTTTAATGAGGTGGAGACGTTGCTTTTACTGAAGAATGTAGTGCCCTTTTACAAAATAAATCTCCACCAAAATTAAAAGATCCTGGTAGTTTCTCTATACCTTGTCACATTGGTAGTTTGTTCATTGATAAAGCTTTATGTGATTTGGGGGCTAGTGTGAGTTTTGCCATTGTCTGTTTCCTCAAAATTGAATATGGGAAGTTTGAAAGTTACCAATATTACACTACAAATGGTTGACCGTTCTGTTAAATACCCCATAGGTATTTTAGAGGATGTACCTGTTAGAGTAGGTAAATTTTTTATTCCCGTGGACTTTGTTGTACTTGATATGGAGGAAGATAGGCAAATTCCAATCATTTTGGGTAGGCCATTCCTTCATACTACAGGTGCGTCATTGATGTGAAAAATATAGCTTACACTATCTGCTGGAGATGATGAGGTCACTTTTAATCTAAGCACTGCTTTGAAAAGTCCTATGCTAGAGGAAAAGTGTTGTAGTATTGATGTGCTTGATATAATTTGCCATGATAACATGCCCCAAGCTCTCTATGGAGACCCCTTGGAGGCGGTACTTTGTCTTGATTCTTTCACAGGTAATGGCAGTATATGGAGCAATGAAGTAGATATTATAGAGAAGATGCTAGCAAGTGAAGAATCTGCCCTTGCTGGATGCCAACAGGTAAAGAGGTTCGATCGATTTGTGTGTAATGTTGAGGTAAAGAAACCCGAACTCAAACCTCTCCCCTCTCACTTGAAGTATGTATTCTTAGATGAGCAAGAGTTAGATCCTGTGATTGTCAGTGGTGCACTCGATGATAGCCAACTTTCCAAACTTCTAGTTGTTCTGAAAAATCACAAGAAGGCTATAGGGTACAATATTGATGATTTAAAGGGTATTAGCCCCCGATTTTTGTATGCACAAGATACACCTCGAGGATGACCATAAGCCGTGCATTGAACCACAAAGGAAATTGAACCCAAACATGCAGGAAGTGGTTAAGAAAGAGGTGATGAAACTACTCGATGCAGGTATTATCTACCCTATTGCTGACTCTAAATGGGTAAGTCCTGTCTAAGTAGTACCAAAAAAAAGGTGGCATGACTGTTGTGAAAAATGAAAAGAATGAGTTAATTCCTAGTAGAACTGTGACTGGATGGCGTATGTGTATAGACTATAGGAGACTCAACATGGCCACTAAAAAGGACCATTTCCCTCTACCTTTTATTGAACAAATGCTTTAACGGTTGGCTTTTCATAAATATTTTTGCTATTTGGATGGGATGTTAGTTCTTCCAAATTCCCATTCATCTTGATGATCAAGAAAAGACCACATTCACATGCCCTTATGGCACTTTTGCATATCGTAGAATTCCCTTTGGTTTGTGTAATGCCCCTGCCACTTTTCAACGCTGCATGATGAGTATCTTTTTTGAATTCATCGAGTCTATCATGGAAGTCTTTATGGGATGTATGGTTCTACGTTCGATACATGCTTAGTTAATCTCACTAAAGTCCTGAAAAGATGTGAAGAGTGTAATTTGGTCTTAAACTGGGAAAAGTGTCATTTCATGGTGACTGAAGGAGTTGTCTTAGGCCATATTGTTTCTGATAGGGGCATCCAAGTAGATCGAGCTAAGGTTCAAGTGATTGAGCAATTACCCCCACCAGCTAATGTTAAAGGGGTACGAAGCTTCCTTGGTCATGCGGGATTTTATCGTCGTTTTATCAAGGATTTTTCAAAAATTGCTAAACCACTGACCCAAGTCCTTCTTAAGGATGCTCCATTTGTTTTTACTGATGAGTGTCTTGAGTCTTTTGACAGGATCAAGCAAGCTTTAATAACTGCACCTATTGTCCGCTCTCCCGATTAGGAACTCCCTTTCGAGATAATGTGTGACGCAAGTGACTATGCGGTTGGAGCCGTACTTGGTCAACGCAAGGATAAGGTCTTGTATGCAATCTACTACGCTAGTAAGACATTGGACGAGGCTCAAGTCAACTATGCTACTACAGAAAAGGAGCTTTTGGCTATTGTCTATGCTTTAGAGAAGTTCAGATCTTATCTGATTGGCTCTAAAGTTATTATCTACACCGATCATGCTGCTTTGAAATACCTTCTCTCTAAGAAGGAAGCTAAGCCTACGCTCATTCGATGGATTCTCTTACTCCAAGAGTTCGACATAGAAATTCGTGATAAGAAGGACGCAGAGAACGTAGTTGCAGACCACCTGTCAAGGATCAGGCATGAAGATGGTATGAACTCAACTCCTATAGATGATTCTTTTCCTTACGATCATTTATATGCAGTCATAGCACATATTCCTTGGTTTGCCGACTATGCAAATTACTTGGTAGGCGGTGTAGTACCTCCTGATATGTCCTACCAAAAGAAGAAAAGGTTCCTCCATGATGTTAAATTCTACTTTTGGGATGATCCTCACTTGTTTCGTGAATGTTCAGATGGTCTTTTTCGAAAATGTGTACCTGAATGGGAGGTCAATGGAGTCCTGAATAGTTGCGATAACTCACCTTATGGAGGGCATCATGGCCCTTCCAGGATTGCCGTAAAGCTCCATGAGTCTGGTTTCTTTTGGCCGACAATGTTCAAGGATGCACAGTCTTTCATCATGTCATTTTACGCTTGCCAGAGGACCGACAATATTTCGAGAAGGCATGAGATGCCCCAAACAGGTATTCTAGAAGTTGAAATCTTCGATGTTTGGGGTATTGACTTTATGGGACCGTTCCCCTCCTCCAATGGAAATTGCTACATATTGATTGCTGTGGATTATGTCTATAAGTGGGTTGAAGCCGTGGCATCTCCTACTAATGATTCTAAGGTAGTCATAGCTTTGTTCAAGAAGATCATATTTCCAAGGTTTGGGGTCCCACGAGCTGTGATTAGTGATGGAGGCTCCCATTTTCATGAACGACATTTAGACACCCTTTTGAAGAAATATGGAGTCTACCATCGTACTAGATTAGCATACCATCCTCAAACGAGTGGGCAAGTAGAGGTTTCAAACCGCGAAATTAAGTCCATTCTTGAGAAGGTAGTTGCAAGGTCTAGGAAGGATTGGAGTACGAAATTAGATGACACACTCTGGGCTTACAGAACTGCATTCAAGACACCAATTGGTACTTCACCGTATAGGCTTCTGTATGGGAAAGCGTGCCACCTCCCCGTTGAATTAGAATATAAATCTTTTTGGGCGATCAAGGAGCTTAATATGGATCAAAAGCTTGCAGGGGAGAAACGTCTTCTACAACTTAATGAGCTTGATGAGTTTCGTTTGTTAGCGTATGATAGTGCACGAGTATACAAGGAGAAAATCAACAAGTGGCATGACAAAAAGATCCTCCCTCGGGAGTTCACGATTGGAGATAAGGTTTTACTCTATAACTCTAGGCTAAAAATCTTTCCTGGAAAGTTAAAGTCTAGATGGTCAGGCCCTTTCACAGTTACCAGAGTGAACATGTTCGGTTCTGTAGAGATTATGAACGAAAAAGGTCAAGGTTTCAAGGTGAATGGTCAACGTCTGAAGTTGTACTATGAAGGCACTCCTGTGGGTCTAGTTGAGGTACTCTACCTCCAAACACCTACCCCTACTAGTCATTGAAAAGAGGTAAACGGTCGTGCGGGACCTGCATAAACAAGCGCTATTCGGGAGGCAACCCGAATCTCTAACTTTCCCTTTTCCTTTCACTCTTCATTTCTCTAAACAAAATAAAAGGAAAAAAATATTTGCATATTGAAATTACTTGAATTCAATTTATTTTTATTTTTATTTTTTGTGTTTTTGAATTCACTTGAATTCGTTTCTTATTTTTTAGTTTAGTTAGTTTCTTTTCGTTTTTTGAATTCACTTGAATTCAATCTTCATTTGTTTTAGACTAACCATGCTAACAAGTGTTGTCTAGTGGTTTTGGTGTGCTAATTTTGACCCTAGGTGACAGCACAAGCTCCATCATGCGCCTGCGGGATCTAGCCCGCGCCCGCGGGAATTCGGCTCCACTCTCACCCATTTTCCTCCGGCCCGCGGGGTATAGCCCGCGCCCGCTGCCAGCCACGACCCCTCTCACACAACCTCCTGCCAGCCCGCGGGGTCCTCTCGCCTCTCACAGCTCCCCGCGCCCCCACTCGATGACCCGCGCCCGCAGCCTAAATCCTCCCCCCATATCACCAATCTTCTGTCTGCCCGTGGGGTGTATCCTGCGCCCGCGGGATTTCGATCTATCCTACCCCATCCGACCAAAACCAAAACAAAAAAAAACCCCACCCTCAAACACTCTCCCCACCCCTCTCGACCCACCAACCCTCTTGCCCTCTCTCACCCGCCTCCTGTACCGACGATCGGCGGGCGTCCGACCAGCCCCGACCCGCCGGCGCCGCGACGCACCCCTTTCGCCCCTCAACCACTCTCTCGCACCCTCTCGCCTCTCGACCCCGCACCTTTCACGCCCCCTCACCAGCCTTACCGACGCTTCGTCGGGCGTCCGACCGACTTTCGACCCACCGGTGACGCGATCCCTTGGCCACTACCCATCCACAAAACCATCTCCCCCTTTTTTTCCATTCACATAATCTTCAAACCCTAACCTTTCTCATTGAATTGGGGTTTCTTCTTGAATGTGCTTTGCAATTTCAATTGGGACTCTTGGACACATACTTGGATTTCCTCAATCAAGTCCCCTACATCAATCAATCGTGTACTTCACGTGGTAATCATGTTGAATTTCTGATTGCAATTGACAATATTTTGGGTTCCTTGGTGGCGACATTTAGTTGAGATTGGATTGATGGGTATTACATTGGTTGTGTGGTGATTCTTGTGAAGTTGTTGTGATTGTTTTGTGGTGATTGTTCTTGGTGTTGCTCAAAAGCGTCATGAGATCATCGGCGAGAGTCTTGTCTAAGCCTAAACCCATCTACAATCCCAATGAGCACTCACGAAAAATACAAAAAAACCCCCCTCCAAACCACCTTCAAAGACTTCCACAACTTCAAAATCCAAAGCACCTAAAGCCACCACTTCTAAATCCACCACTTCCAAAGCCACCACATTCATTTCAACCCCTCCACCCCCTCCACCTTCACCCTCCACTTCCCAAACGCGCCTTTCTACACTCCAAAAGCGCACCATCGCCCCACCCTCTATTTCTCTTTGAATGTCGTGACTAAGATAGGTTTTAATTGGGCTTTTGAGTACAGTGAGCAGACACATCATTGGGGCCGAGTATTCCGACTGAACGAGCGGATTTTTCCTGAGCTCGTAGTTGAATTTCTGGATTCCCTTGCAGTGGGAACGTCGAAAGGTGATGTAATATTCGCCCTTGAGGGTACCAAGCATATCATGTCTTGGGATGAGATAAATATTCTGTTTGGTTGGCCTGCAGGGGGGCATGTCGGTCCATCTACCTTCATGCAATTACAAGATGGCTCCAGTTGTGATAATTTTGATCCCATCTCCTTTTGGAAGAGATTACTGGGCGTTCTGATTGGGCATCGGGTTCTAGCAAGTCCTCATCTATTGGTTGTCCTGCTCCCGCCTGCTTCACCGCTTTATACTTCAACTTTTCCGTCCCAAACGGAATCAGGGCAAGTCACTCTACAAGATTTGAAACTTTGTGGTTTCTTTCTATGTCTCCCGCGACTGTGCACGGAAAATGAACTTTGCAAATTCTTATGGGTGGATTTCTTTGGGAGGGATGTTAAAAAAGGTGATATCTTATGGGGGTTTGTTTCTGTGTTTGCTCTGGATAAGGCATCGATTTAGCCTCTAAAGTGACTTCTGCCTCCACCAACCTCCTTAACACCATACTTGGATCGTTATGGATGGCTCGTCCACCAAGCTAAGAACAGGTATCTATGGTTCGTTAAGCCTTGTCATTCCAAGAAAAGCAATCATCTACGATATTCTCCTAGTGCTCATCCTCAGGATTCTAGTATTTGGTTTGGAATCCCCGTGCTATCTCTGAAACTATAGAGGTGGCGGCAAGGTTCAGGGGACATTCCCGTGCCCTCAGGTGTTGCATTATCAGCCCCAGCACTGTCGTCTCTCCCACACTCGCCGCACCCCCACCTCCAGTCTCCGAGGACCCCTCGTCCAGCACTACTGTGTCTCCTGAGAGCATGGAAGCCCGCTTCAGTCGCTTCATGAGTTCTTTTGCATCATTTCAACGACGATGTTATCCTCTCGAGACTGTTGAGCGTCATATGGAGGACCTTCGTGCCGAGGTCCGTGATCTACGTCGGCCGCTAGACGCTTCTGGCCCATCGCTTCTAGCGTCGACACTACTCCTGAGCCATCCTCGATGGACGAAGCTCCCGTTGCGTGAGCTTTCTTTTTCCCTTTCCTTACTTTTTACACAGTGAGACACTGTGCTGTATTTAGCTTGGGGGAGGGATATTCTATCCTTTATTGCTTTCTAGTGTAGTTTTTATTGCTTTGTAGTTGTTACACGCTTTTGCCTGTTCATTAGGAATAGGATTTTACGTGTAACCAAAAAAATGTACTGCTTTCTTAGTTGCATCATAGTTGCATTTTAGCTAGCTCATTTCATTTAGTTTTCATCTATGGGACTATTGTTGGCACACCTTCGAGAACTTTGTGGATATCTCTACTACAGCTCTCAGCTTTGTTGTACAGTGGTTTCATGATTCTTCATAGCATAATTGTGATACGATTGATTGGCTTGGTAAGACTGTTTGATCTCTCTGGCTGGCTTTAACTTTACTGTGCAGACAAAATTGACCCATGTGAGCTTCTGTGCCTAATAAACTGACGAATCTGTGTCAGTTATGTTCTTTCATGAGTGATTAGTTCCTCAGTTGATGTATTGATCTTGATTTTGACCTGGTACTCCTTGATACTTGATTGTGTACACTATTTGATATGATTGAGGCGTTCATTTCATGATTTTAGCTCCAGAGTTCTATTGTTTACATATTTCCCGTCTCTAGCCCCGCTGAGCTTTCTTGACCTTGCTTGCTACTTTCACCCATATTACAACCCTTAACCTCATTTGATTATTGTCCCAAGCCTAGCTTGGGGGAGCAAGTGTTAGTTTTGGTCATACTGTATTACATGGATGTAGTTAATGCTGGTTTTGTTGAAGGAAAGTGTTATTAATGAGCTTTATCATCGAATTTGAATGTGGTTAAGAGATTTTGGCAATATGAAAAAGAATGAAGAAAAAGAAATGAAAGAACAAAGAAAGTGAACATATTTGAAAGAAAAGTGAAAAGGTTATATATGGGTTACTATGCATGAAAGATATGTGGATATTTTGGTAATGATGGTGTTATATGAAGTTGTGAGATGATCTTGTTAGGCCTTTTACATTGATATTTGCTCCCCTTCTTGGCTTTTCCACCACATTTCCCAAAATATGATCCATACCCTTAACCCTAGCCTCATTACAACCCTTGAAAGTCCTCTTGATCTTTGTGTGTTACATTTTTCGTGTTAAAGTGAGTCAAAAGGTCAAAGTTAAAGAGTATGCTTCTTCTGAGTTGATATATATAGGTTGAGATCGTTGAGTGTCATTGATTTTCGCCCTAAACACAAGAGAGTATTAGTTCACATCTATAGTGAGGTCTGTCAATTTTGTTAAGTCCAGCTTGGGGGAAAGGGTTTGTGGTAAGATTGTTGAGTTGATTGGTCACATGACGTGCTATGCGGCTTTGTTTCATTGATACTCGATGCTTGGTTCATGTAGATTGATATCTCTCGTGTTTTGGATTGTGTGCTTGACCCTGTTTTAGTCCCATATTGTAGGTTATCATTTTCTTCCCGTGTCTATTGTTTGATTGCTTGAGGACAAGCAACAGTTTAGCTTGGGGGAGTTTGATGAGTCATATTAATATAGGATTTCATGATGCATTTAGGTTGCATTTTAGGATCATTTAGTTGCATTCTTAGCCATAATTGCATATAGTTACTTAAGTTGAGAAGATAACTCTTGTGTGTGTTTTCGGTGTTTTTGATATTTTCAGGTATTGAGAACACAATTGGAGTATTATTGGACAAGCTTAAGCATGAGAAGCATCTAGGAAGGAGCTAAGTCAAATGAGAAGTCCAAAGGGCATCTTCAGTCGATTGCAACTCAAACATAGCGGAAACTATTAAAAGAAGTATGGAAATTGAGTCATGTGCACTCTTTTGATCATAACTATTATCCAGAGATCGGAATTAGTGATTCCAGTGGGGTTGGAAACTAGACTTGAAGAGCTTTCCAACGGTATATTACACGCCCCGATACGACTTCTAGTTTGGAGATATGGTCTTTGCAAGTTGACGCTTTTGCAGCCGAAAACCGCGGCCGCGGTTATTCCGGTTTCCTAGTCGAATAAGGCTTTATCTTTTGACGAATTAGACTCTATTTTTCTAGTTGTTTTAGGAAATAGAAAGGTATAAAGACTCAAGGGAATATTATTATTTCCTATCTTATTTTCTATTTGGTTTTTTTCCCATCATTAATTCATTAAAGATTAGAACTTTTTTCTCTCAATTATTGAAGAACCCTAGTTTTGCTTTTTCCCCAATTACATTGAATTTTCAATAGAAGCTTTGATTTTTGCAAGACTGGTTCTACAATTGGTATTATTTCTTTTTCTCTTTTTATTCCTATTCAATCCTTATTATTAATTCATGTTTGCTTATTTAATTATGAATATGTTTTCCCCAATTATGATTGAGTAGTCTATTTCTAGGGTTTAGGGGATCCATGATCAATTAGGAAGGGATGTTTATTAAAGTATTGATTTTTATTGATGCATGTTGATTCCTATTGAATGTTTTTATGTCTATTCAATCCAATTTGGCCAGATTTGATTGTTATAGTGTTGCAATATTAGGTTATGCGCCGAGAGGTATAAACTTGATATTAAGGCTAGTTTCAATAGGTAGAGTTGGTATTAATAAATTGCGAGAGCCTGTTAATACGTTCTATGTTGATTTAGACTTGAGAGAGCGAATAACTTTTAACTGCATTATTAATTGTTGATTTTGTGTTTCATCCCGAAATATTGATCATTGGTGAACCTATGCCCTAGACTTTTATTATTGATAATTCTTGATATAGTTATAGTCTAGTTTAGTATAATTATTCACAAACACTCGTTTCTATACTCTAGATTTGACTGACAATCAAAGAACACTGTTTCTCTGTGGATTCGACCCTACTTCCCTGACTACTATTTGTTAGAGGACTTTAGGATTACTTTTGATAAGGTGATACGACTTTAGCCTGTCAATCACTTTTTAAGTACATTTTGCGAGCGAAAAGGCCAAAATAGGCCAAAATAGGCCTTTTCGTTCCCGAAATGCACCAAACAACAATTGGAAACCTAAAAGTTACATACTTTTCGAAGATCACCAACACCTTTGCATCGGTTGACGATATCGAGCATGAACCTCATGACGTAATACCCACACGCAAGTCCACCTACTTGTACCGGACACTAAAATTCACCAAAGGATGTAATAAATGACATGTTAGATGTGTATTATGTGTTTCTATAAAAGGATGCAAAAAATTACTCATGTTACCTCGACTAAATGCCAAACAGGAGGTTTTCCTGGTCGAAGTCTAGATGCATTAACCCCCTTCATCACACTACATTAATACATTATTATAAGATTAGATGTACATTTAATATTAATAAGTGTGCATATATTGAGTTTCGATTAGGCTACCTATTTAACAATGATCTGACTAGTAAGGACTGCAGTGTTTCTTTACGCAAGGAATCGAAGTGGTAGACTTCGTTAGTTGGAAAACATATTGCAATCAGTGTCCAATGGTTCCTCTTAACATGATAAAGTAGTTACCTCTTAACACCAACGACGAGCAATGAAGAGAAAAGATAGATACTTGGAACTTTACTTGCCTTCCTTAGCCTCTTCTTCCTACAATTGACAAAACCCACATTGTACATTAACCATTTAATTCAATCAAGAAAAACAAAAGTAACTTAAAAACAAAATTAATTCATACCTAATTAACCACTCAAATGGTGGAGAAGAGAAGAAAAGAAAAGATAAGAGAAGAGAAGAGAAGAAAAGAGAAGAGAAGAGAAGGGGGGTGCTGCGCAAGGTGGTGGGCACGATGTGGGGGGTGCTGCGCAAGGTGATGGTGCACAATGTGGTGGTGCGCAAAGTGAGGGTGCTGCGCTCGCTCGTAGTGGTGCGCAAATGTGTAGGTGGTGCTCGAATTAGGGAAACAGTAATGGTGGTGCTGGTGGTGCACTTGAATTAGGGCAGCAGTAGTGGTGGTGGTGGTGGTACAACACTCGAATTAGGGCAGCAGTAGTGGTGGTGGTGGTGTGCAAAGTGGGGGTGCTGATCTCGCTCGTAATTTTTTCTAAGGGAGGGAAATTGAAAGAGGGAAATACAAAGATACTATTACATGCGCGCACTAATTCAGATAAAAAAAAAATTTAAAGTAGGGTTGCGCTAGTTATAACAAGCGCAACCCTACTAAGTCAAAAGGGCTGCGCTTTTGCTTCACTTAGTAGGGCCGCGCTTTTTAAAAAAGCGCAGCCCTTCTCAAAGTGTAGGGTTGTGCTTTTTTACAAGCGCAACCCTTCTAATGTGAGAAGGGTTGCGCTTTTTCATAAAGCGCAGCTGTACTAACTGAAGGGTTGCGCTTTTTTACAAAAGCGCAGCCCTTCATTAATAGGGTTGCGCTTTTACCAAAAGCGCAACCCTTCTTGTGCAACCCTTCTGTTTTTTTCCCCTAGTGAATCAGGTACGCGGTTCGTTATTGAAAATAAAATTATGTGTGTTGTTCTATGTTCTGTAAATCTTAAAAATATGTATTATGTTCGAGTAAAATTAAACTCAAATTATAGTAACTCTGAAGAATATTTGTTGTATTATATTTTTCACAAAAAAAAAATTAACTTGAATTACAGTTTATTTAAAATTTAATTCGAAGATAGTTGGAATTCAAATTAAAATTACATCATTAATGGTCGAAAAAAATGAAATTTCGTCAAAAATGACTTCAATATTCGTGCCATAGATATAAAAAAATTTGAGACAAAATATGAGAACTTAAATTGTTTATGTGTCCATATATTAAAAAGAATTTGCTAAAAAAAAATACTTCAACCCATATATTAAAAATCAAAAAAATCAAATTTCATTAATATAACTTTAATATTCGTGCCCAAATACTTAAAAAAATCGAGACTTAATATGAGAACTCAAATTTGGGGGAAATTTAAAAAAAATACTTAAACATATATATTAAAATCAAAAAATTGTGGCAATAATCGAAATTCAACATAAACTGCAAAGCTTAATCCATGACCGCAAACAAGCTCGGCGATCCATGACGGGCTGAGCGAAAGCCAATTCCATGACCGCCAAAGCCAATTCTGCAACTTGCTTGAGATAATCCTCAGCTAATAATTGACGATCTCAATTGAATAGAGAGAGAAAAAAACGATTGTGTGGTTTGAAGTGGGGGAAATTGCTGAAGATGATGTTCAATTTAATAGAGAGAGAAAAATTATTACGTGATTTTGAGAAATATCAGTATAGTAATTGAAAGAGTAGTGATTTGATTTGGGAGAAATGTCGTCGTTTGCATTGCGTGCATTAAAAGCCAGTAAGTAAAAACCAAAAGGTATTGTATACTTTGCAAACACTTTGGAAACAATAATCCGTAAGTACAATGGTTATATTTGTACACCCTAGTAACTCTGGAAACTGTGAGTAGGAAGCATATATTTAAACTATCCTTTTAAAAATCGAATCAATTTGTTCTACTATTGAAGAATGTCATAATGTGTTTTGCTAATTATGATATTACATATGATTTTATAAGGCAACAATCACAAAATGTAATATAACAATATGATCCCGATAACCGGTTCAAAGGCAAAATATGCTTTAAAAGAACAAATAAATAATTGGAAAATTTGTCAAAAAAAAAACCTTTTAAATGTTTAATATTGCGAGAGAAAATCTTTTAAAGTATTCTTTGCAAAAAAAATCACAAACTTAATTTTTACTGCAAGATTAGACCTATTTTAATTCCATTTTTTGGTGTGGTTTTTGAGATGCATATGGGTGGTGCTACACTTAATGCTAATAGGGGTTTAAAGAAAGATAGAAGAGTCATCGTCGGAATTGAAAAAAAAAACACACCGGAAAATGGGAATAGGTTTCTTCTTGCAAGAAAATTTTAATTTGTGGTTTTTTTTTTTGCAAAGAATGCCTTATAATTTTTTTTTTTGCACAAATTGAACCTTTGAAAGGTTTTTTTGGCAAATTTTCCTAAATAATAATATAACCTGATTTCTTAATTATAGAGGGAATCTAATTTTATTTGATGATATCCGATCATAGATATTTTTTATTTTGTATACTTACATATAATATATTCATACTAGCAATTTATGCACGCGATGCGTGCGTGAACTTAAAGTTTTGTGCTTTAATTTTTAAATCAAAATGTTACTTAATAATTTTTCATAGGGTTCCAGAATATCACATCACCCCTTCCCTTTATATTAAAGAGTTATGCACGTGATATTAAAGAGTTCATGATCAACACATACTTTTTCATGATCTTTAAGCTATAATTCTAAAAAAAACAGCGATTTCGTACATGACAATGTTCAGAAGAATTAAACGTATTATTAACAGAGCAATAAATTGCCAATTTTTTCGATTGTATTTCAACTTAAAGTTATTTGATAGTTGTTAGATACCCGATTTGCACATAGTTGAACAAACTTGTTATAGGGACGATGGTGAATTATGAATGTATGTTATGTAAGAATTTAATTTTATTGTAATTCAAATTTTAAGTAAAAATAATGGTGTTTGTATTGTACTCCCTCTGTTTCCTAAAGATCTTCCCTCTTTCCGTTTAAGTGCTTTTCCAAAAGATCTTCCCTCTTTTACTTTATTTCTTATTTGAATTTTTTTTTCACTTTTTACCCTCTCATGTCCCTGTCATATGGTCAACCATTACATTATTAATTCAATTTTACTCCATTTCACTCTCCTACTTTAACACTTTTTATTTGTTTATTTATCTTAACCCCTTTCTCTCTCCTACTTTACCCACCCAACACCCCACACAATGGATCTTCCTTGATATCTGTAACAACAGTAATAAGGAAGATCTTTAGAAAACAGAGGTAGTATGGAGTAATATTTTTTGAATTGTAGTTTCAAGTTTTTCTTTCCTATATATAACAAATTTCCTCATTATTCAAAGATCTGGAATCAATATTAAATGGAATACTTTTTGAAACTTGTATTGATTAACAATTGTGTCAAATAGATAATTATTGACTTATCTGAATATGGTTGATTTTTTTAAAATCTATTCTTTATTAATAATTACACGATTTATTGTGTAAGGATAGGAGGGTCATTTCATGTGGACATTGTTTGCGCCCCTCTTCCCTTGTATAATAGAGATCTTTTTTAAAAAAAAAATCTTAATTCTTATGGCCCTTTACAAAACAGGATCACATCAATTAAGTTAGATATTATTAGAATGTAGCTTTAAAAAATCTAATAAAATATATAATTGATATAAATATTCTACAATAATTTTCAGAATGTATATATACAGATTTTATTTAAAATGGCTAAAATATGGTTTCAAAAAAGTTACAACTTTTAGACCATGGATTTATTGGGCAACTACACATAAATTCGATATTACAATCTATACAAAATTACAATTTTTTATACAATTGTTTAGCTTTTTTTTTTTTTTTTTGAAAGGCTACAGTTGCTTAGCTTAAACAATCAAATTCAATAACAAAATTTGATATAAATTAAGGAGAAAAACCCAATTTTTACTATTATTCAATTCAATTTTTTTTTTGAAATAATAAACCCATTTTACATTCACATTTATATACATATAATATGTAATGCAAAATAGTTTCACAAAAATAAAAACGAAATAAATATATATGTAAATATATTTTTTTAAGCATTTAATAACAGAAATCTATAGTAACATGTAATGAAAATCCTAATCAAATACATCATGATCTAATGGTTGTACATCTCTTTTTTGAAGGCAAGCATACAAATTTTCTTTAAAATGGTAATAAAGCATTTCACGCTAATTATGAACCTTGATTATGAACTTATATAATATTAGTTTCAACCACATTAATATAAAAAATAAACATAAAAAATAAATATACATAGGTATATAATTGTATCCTTTATAACCATCACTTTTTTGTCAATCGATATTAAAGTATAATGGTATAATGATAATTATGATTGAATAAAACAAAAAAAGTATTTATTATTGAACAACAAATTTAATACGAAAATATACCATCGTCCAATGAAATGTAATGAAATGTAATGTAATTAATAATCTATATTATTATCTAAAGCAAAATCCTAAATCCTACGTGGCAGGCTCATGTTCACCGAGCAATTCTAGAGCATAAGCAATGTAAAACTATCATATAGGGTGTCCACGTAGGATTGGCCTTGGGTGAATCCGAAATTTACAAGATTTCGGAAATTATATAACTTAATTATGAGTGATTTGAGGTAATTATTGATGATTAGTGTAAATTATGGAATAAAAAAGGCAAGGTCGTTTTTATAATCTCCAGTTCGATTTAAATTTGGACGAAAAATTTAGAGATTCACTCCACATGGAAACAAGCAATTACAATCTTCAATCATGTGCAACTTGATCACCTAAATCAAAATCATTCATAATTTGGATGACGTGATTTTAGGGATTGATTCAATCAAACTTTAATATGAAAATTCGTGATTCAATGATATTTTATTAATTTTTTTATAAAAATTGAGTAAAAAAAACAACCTGTAGTTTGCGCTATAAATACCCTAATCATATTTGCATTGCACTACAACATCAAATTCATAAACCCTAAACACGTTTTCATACAAAATTTTAGAAAAGAAATATTATGTCAAGCTTCATTCACATTTGCAACAACATCCAATTTTCTGTAGAAGGTGAATTCGTCGTAACATCAAATGGGAATATCAATTCGTTATTCATGGCTTGCTTGAAATGGCTTGCTTGAATGAAATAGTGTATCATATCTCACGTGATCGCTTAACATTTTTGCATGGGATTGCATTAGAGTTTTTTAGAACAATGTTTAATATTATTTGTCATCTTTATTTTTGTCGTGATTGTATCACAATTTGTCATTAGTTTCATTAGTTTCCTCTATATCATTCTTTTTTTTATAGGCAAAGTCTTATAAAAGACGCTCTCACATTAACACTAACGTGAGACCGCCCAAGTTTAACAGTGAGCTAGGCGAAAGAGATGGAGGCGCCGCGATGCCGAAGTGATAAATCCTTCGACTTTCTCTCTCCTCAACCTACCAACATTCTTCTTCTTCATCTTCTTTGTGCTTCACTTCAATCACATACGTGGCTTCGGATTGAAGCTTCACTTTCTCTCTCATCTTCTATGTTCAGTTAACATGGCGAATAAAGGATCTCTAATCCTGGAATTCATACAGATGCGAACTCAATTCACTTACTTTTTCTGTTTTTTGTTTCGAAATGAGTCGCATGCCTTGGTGGGTTTCATTTGAAGTGTTTAAAGCCTCCGTTAAAGGAGGTTCCTGAAGCAGTGAAGCTCATTGGATTTGTGGGTTTTGTGAGGCTAAGAAATTGAGGACGGAAGTTGAATTTCCAAAGCCACCAAACGGGGGAGAAGAGGGTTAGGACTTTGAAGGAGAAGCTGCTTTCTAGTGATTTGTGAGCTGCTATGATGGACAAGTATATTGTCTTTTGAAATTCTTAATAGTCTTGCTCAAATGAATTTTGTTTGTTGAATTAGATTAAGAATTAGATATAGAGAATGTTGAGTTTCTTGGGAAAAGCTAGAATTTTGATAATTAGTTACATATTTTGGCTCATAGTTATGGTTTTCTGATTCATAGTTAGTTTTGGCTTAATAGTTATGAAATTCAGATATATAGTTATGATTTTTAGGTTATTAGTTATTAATTGTGATTAATAATTATGGTTTTATATGGTTGATAGTTGTGATTCTCGCTATAAGTTATTGTTTTTTGATAAATAGTTATGATATTTTGGTATTTAGTTATTATTAGGTGCGTTTAACTAATATACTTCAGCGTTTAACTAATATACTTCAGCACTTAACTAATACTATACTTCAGCGCTTAACTAATTCACCCAGAAGCAATTTAAGGCTAGCATAACTAATAGGTGCAAGCGCTTAATTAATTCTACTACTGGTTTGATGCACGCGTGTGATGTCAGCATGACATCAGCGGTCTCACGTTAATACTAACGTGAGACCGTCTCACCAAAAACAGACTCTTTTTTATATATAAAATATATTATGGTCATAGTTTTATTTTTTGGAAAGATATTATGGTCATTGTTAATTTGTATGAAATAGTGTAAATTACATACTAGGAAGCTGAGGAATTTACAGTTTTTTATTATTATTACATGCCCAAAATTGTTATAAAAAAGAAGAGGTGATCTAGAATTTTGCTTGATTTCTTCCCCATTCTTTTCCTTTACTTTTTAAGTTAATCTACCAATTAAAGCCACAAAATAACCATGAAAATTAGTTTAGTTTACAAACTAATGCACAATCACATAATTTCGAGTACTAATTGTATTTTAATATTCACTACATACTATTTTTGCACGGGATTTTTTTTTGTAACAATGTTTGACATTATTTGTCATCTTTATTTTTGTCGTGATTGTAACACAATTTGTCATTAATTTCATTAGTTTCCTCTGTATCATTCTTTTTTTTTGTATATAATATATTATGGTCATAGTATTTTTTTTTTGGAAAGATATTATGGTCATAGTTAATTTGTATGAAATAGTGTAAACGGCATACTAGGAAGCTAAGGAATTTATAGTTTTTTTATTATTATTACAAGCCCAAAATTTATGGGGAATCAAATCAATTCCACCCCAAAAACTCCACGATTATAAGATTACTTATTTATTGAATCAATTACAATAACTAAGGGAATCAATCAATGATCTATCAATTAAGGAAAGCAATAAAACATTGGTTTGAACTTTAATTTTGATACCAAATCATGTATTTGGTAACTTCTTAAATGTGACACCTACAAGGCTACAAGAAACAAAAAAATAAACTTTGACATTTTTGTTTTGACAAGAGGACACTTAATGAAAAGAGTAGTATTTTAGCACTCATAGTTTAGCAGGGAGATATGTAGCCAATAACAAACAATTTACGAGTTAAGGCAATAAATGTGGACTGAAATTTATGTTTATTCACCTTTCGGGGACTCATCTTTTGTTTTTCACTTTTATGGGACTGAGTTTAAATGTCAGGTCATTTAACTCACCAGAAAAGTGATCTAACTCACCCGAGAATTAATTGATGAATTAAAAAAATTCTAAATTGTGGAAAAAAAATTTCTGAATTGTGAAAAGTGATTTAACTCGGAGCATTAATTGATAATTTTTTCACAAACGATTTACATCGAGATCAACCATTTCTATCAAACAGATCATATTTTCCAGCATATATTTTCTAAAAAGACCCACATTTAACAATGGCAGTTCAGCGAAATCGAAGGGCTATGGACGATGATGGCCGATCGGCGGACAGAGGTTAAACGTTGATTGGCGGTGATTGTGGGAGGTGAAGCGTGAGTCACGAAGGGTGAAGAACAGAGAGAGTGAGGACGAGAGAAACTGACGAACATTCAAGGCCAATGCGCCAAGAACAAGGAGCGAAATCGAAGGTTTTAACAAACCAAAATTGGAGCTATTATCGTTCAATTAATCGAGCTGGACCCGCTTATGATCAAAGGGCAAAGATGCAGCGTTTATATTCAAGAATTTCGGCAAATTGGGGCCAAGAATTGTACCAAATTTTCAGCCAAAATTGATGAGAGTTTGAGGATAAAATTATTAAGAACAGGGGCGAACTGGTAGCGTTAAAAGATCAATCATTTTATCCAGCAAATTAGCTTATGTTCGGAGATCGACTGAGGCAGGAATTAAGTAAAGAATTGCACTGAAGTCGGAGGAGAGATAAATCAGTTTATCATTTCACAGTGAAATAGAAATCAAAGGTTGGAGAGAGAGAATAATAGGCAATAAAAAAAAGATAAATGTTAATAAGGGCTCCTATAAACTTACTATAGTTAACTCCTTCCCACTAGAGTCCCTAAATGGTGAAGAAAAAAAGAGGAGTCCCCAAAAGGTAACAAAACAAAAAGTACAATCCCCATTTATTGCCTTAACTCATTTTGCCCAACTAATGAAATCTCACCCAACTTTTACAAGATAGTAACAATAATCATTTGATTAGAATTGAACATTACAAAATATTTAAGCTAATACTCCATCTCTTTACTATTTGTTCTTCCTATTTAGAATTTTTTGAAATAGAAAAAATAGGTCAAATTAGGAAGATAAATACAAAAAGAGAAAGTATTAAACAATTCATAGTGTTTTTCTAATATTGAAATGATAATTTTTAAGTCCTAATGGATTTTTTAATTTTATACATTTTCTTAAAACTAGAGTTGAAAAAGTGGCTATATTTTACAATATTTAATGTGATCAAATATTGTCGCCATGATAACCGATTACTGAATTGGTGACAAAATAAGGTCAATATTGAAAAAAAAAACTAACAACATAACAAAACGTGAAACATATTCTTTTTACCTGATAATCCACAATTTGTGATTACTTTTAGAAAGTTCTAATTTTAGTTTTGCATATATTAATATGTATAGGCAAAGGGATATCAATTATCGAACGTTAACTTACTACCATTACTTTGAACAATAGTAAAATTGTGCTATAAGGTACCAAGCAATATATTAGCATGTTTCATCAATCTAATTAAAGACCTCCTAACTATTAAGCATATCAACCATAAAATTGCTAAATATAAATTTTATTTACAAGCCGATTTTTCTCTCTTTTGGTGCATTTTGAATGGATCCAAATACTTTAAATGACGAAAATATTCCGATCACCATAATCAATTTGATCATGAGTTATGGATTTCAAATTTAAAAATGTAACTCAAAGATCGTAAGCCAATTTCACCCTATTTAATATGATCAGTACTAATTAATATTCCACCTAAAAACATAATTGGATTACATTAATATTTTAGGCAATTTTCTCAAAATCCATTATATAATAGACAATTATATGAGTTAGGCGCTAATTTTGGACATAATGCAGAAAATTTAGGGAATGATATTTGGAGGATTTGAAAATATTTGGATTACATTGAAATCTCCCATTTGCAATATTCAAGTGAGATTTTAAGGAGGTATATATTTGAAAGATATTAATACTGTAATTTTCGACCAATGTATGTCACAATTTACGTGATTATAGGTTTCTTTAAGGCAATTAGTATAATCACATGTAGATATTTACGCAATATCATACAATCATAACTTAACTTAAAATGATACTTCAAATTCCCATTAAGACAACATTCAACCACTAAATCACAATTAGTCAATATAGGAATCAATGACTTATAGAAGTACTTTCATTTTGACACGAAATAAATTGTAGATCGGATTTTAAAAATATAATATATGTTTTGAATTTTTGTAAAAATTTTATTTGGGAGTTTTTTTTTCTTCACATCTTTATATATAAGCAAATGTTTAGGCTTATTTTTTTAACATTTCTCCCAAAACTTTTATTTCTTTTGAGTTCAATAATATTGTAAGCAAACCCTTATTTCAAACCATGAAAAGAAATTATATCAGAAAGTCAACTTCACTGAACCGTCTTCCTAACGAGATACTAATTGAGATCCTTGCACTAGTTGCCGCTCAAGCTCGTGGCAAGCTCACATTCACCAAGCAATTCTAGAGCTTCACAAACTAAAGTTTCTCAATTTCGGTGCCCACGTGGCATGTAAATAAATTGTTTCAAAAAATTTGGTGTTTAAGGAAGAAAATTGTGATTTGCGTCAATTAGGGATGTAACCTGTCAAATAAAAAAAACTATACTAACCTTTTTACATAAAAGGTAATAAATTAAATTTCAAATATTTAGCTAATTAATTTATGTTCTCATCGACTTAGTAAAATAAATTTTAATAAAAATAAGTTAAGTTCAACAAAAATAAGTTGAGTTCAACAATAATAATAAGTTCAACAAAAATAAGTTAAGTTTAGTAAAAATTAATTTAGCAAAAACAAGTCAAATTCAGCAAAAATAAATTCAATAGAAAATAACTTCAACAAAAATAAGTTAAGTTCGACAAAAATGAGTTAAATTCAGTAAAAATTAGTTAAATTAAGCAAAATAAAGCTAAAAAAACAGATTCTTAACATCACAATATTATAACATATCAAAAAAGACATATGCTTCTTCGTTCTAAGATAAGTGAAACACTAATGTCTTTCATATTAGAGTTTTTTTATAGGAGTATTTCACTTTTTTCGGAATGGAGGAAGTATCTATATATATATAAAAAACAAGGTTCAATTGGCTTATGTGTCATTCACTAAAAGAATCTGTCCACATGTCATTTGCAAAAACCCTCTCACTACCTTTTGCCACGTGTAATTCTGACTAATGGAATGCATCAATTACAATCTTTGTAACTTTAGTAAGTTTGTATATTTATGTAGATTAATTTCTAACTATTTTCCTATTTAATATATATTATTAGCGAATTTTTTGGCAATTATCTCTCCACTTTCCACATCTAACAAAAAAAATCATTATATCATACACGGAAGTAGATACATACTGTCAAACACCATATTTTTAATTCTCGGTAAAACAAGATACTTTTTAAAAAAGATGTTAAAAATTAAAGCTTAAATCATCAACTCAAAAATTCAATGACCACCTACTTATTAGGATTTAGTGGGGTTAAAGCAAAGAGAATTGGTACAACTTTTAATTAAACAAAAACATTAAGTGCATATTCACCGATTTGAAGTATAAACGAAAAACGATGAAGTGTGATATAAAAAAAAAACTACCACGTTAGAAAGTTGACAATCTATGATTCCACTCTCACAGTCTCACTTAGATTTGCACTGGATTAAGAGGAAACAAGCGACATTGATGGAGTTTTTTCAAAATAGGAGTTTGGTTTATATAATTGAAATTAAATGGAATGACAAAAACAACCATATTATTATACAACAACCATATTATTATAAAGTCGGGCTATGGATGACGAAGATTGAAAAAATTCGTGTAAAATGAATTACCTTATGTACGTAATTATTATACAACAACCATATTATTCTAAATAATTGAAGCTCAAGAAGATTTGATATACCATTGTCAATTACCATCACAAACAAAATAGTGATTTTGAAGTGTAGGACCCTTTTAATGGATATATCTAATAGTAAGATAATCAAATATCAAAGAATAACAAAGAATCTAGAAAAGGAGAAAATAATTTTATTCTACAAATAATCTTCAAAAATATAATTAAGAAAAAAAATCAAATGGGTGATTTCACAACTTGAAAGAGGTACCTTTTAAGCAAAGTGTAACTTTTAATTTTTAATGGATCACTTCTAGATTAATAAAATTGACGTATTTAAGGCAAAAAGTTACCCCTGTCCCACATTAATTTATTGTATATTTGTATATATGTGTTACTAAAGAATTTGTATAAATAAAATAGCATCAATATTTTTCAGTATATCTAATCAACAAAAAATCTCCCGTGTATTTTATCATGATATTAGCTACATCAGTCATTGAACGCACGGGTCATAAGTCTGTTTTAAAATATATTTTTTTATTTCACGATATGATTATAAAAACTTTAAATCACGAGCTAATATTCAAACCATGATTAGGAGAAACATCCTAAAATCCTAAATTTACAAAACAAAATATTCCCGCACACTTTAATGTGTATTTTGTTTCATCTATGTATTTATATATGTATATATTACGATTACAAGATTTTTAAAGTTTAAAAATGTTGTAACAAAGGATTTTTATATATATCATGAAATATAATTTTACATTATTTCCATCTTAAAGGCACGAATTCTAATAATATTTATTGATTCAATAAATTTGAAACAAAAACAACTACTTAATGAATAAAAGAATTCCCATGCATTATGCACGAGTTCAAATCATTTCTATATAAATCCTCCCGTGCATTGTTGCAAGTGGGTTTACTGGGGCTGGTCGTAGTGCGTGGGTGCAGCCATAAATACTCAATTCATTTTTCTCCAAGAATATACACTTGCTAACGAAATAACATATATACATGAGTTATATTGATGAAACCATGCAACATTGGCATAATATCCATAGACTTTTCACACACCGTGGTCCTTTTTGCAATTTTAATTTATAATTTAACACTAACTTAATATATCAAAATCAACATAGGTACTACAACTTATAAAATTCACGAGAACAAGTTTATTGGAACATATAACAAAAACCTATAACTTCTACGTTGCTCATGTTGCTCTATTCATTTATTTAATATAAATTATGAAGTTTTTGTTTCTTTAAGCAAACTACATGTTTTACAATTGAAAGTCACTGAGTTGATGCTCGAATTCTTGATCTTACTTTTGTAAGGACAGTCAATGTGAGATATAAATAATGAAATATATTGTTTATGCATGTAATAAGTCAAACTTATTTTTTTAATAAATTGAATTGAAAAATGTCTTTTCACTTTAATTTTTGTTAATTTATATTTAGTGCATAGGATAAATTAGAATGTCACGACTTTTAGGTCATAATATCTTACTAAATATTTAATTATTTACACAAATTTCAAGGAACATATTGTAAAATAATAAAAACTAAAATTTGAGGTAAAATATTAATCAACTTTTCGATCCGATTGAACACAAGTAACCATCACAACATGTATGTAAATGATATAAATAATATCTAATCTCAAATATCAAACAAGCTGAAATAGAATTGATAAAAATTAAGTATTTTTTTAGGTGCAAAAAATCGAAATATCATTTGTCATAAAATAGATCAACAAATTTAAGGTTGTAATTTTTGGCAATTTCGGTACGAAAAAAATTGAATTCTGGCAATTTCGAAGGGAAAGATAGAGAATGAAGGAAGAGGAAGAGGCCAAGGAACAAGGGTGTATAACGAAGTGGTGGATGATTAGAGTGTTAGGGTTAGTAGGTTTATATTCAATTACTATTATGTGTATTAGGAGTATAATAAGTTTATGTCAATTATTTCACTTTTGGTCAAAACAAGTCACTTTGAAGTCCAGATGGTTACTTTTTAATTCAGAATGGGTCACTTTTAATGTTAAACAAGCCAGCTTGTATAAGTCAATTGACCCATTTAGGGAATAAAGTTACTCATTTTTTTAAGCTGGATGATGTATTTAACCACGGACGATTATATGTTACTATTTCAAGAGTTACAAGCAAAAAGGGTATGAAAATCTTAATATGTGATAAAGATTGTGGCAACTCATCTTTTACAACCAATGTGGTTTATGAGGAAGTTTCTCAAAATGTTTGAATCGTGTATGAGTTGTAATTGACCCAATTTTTTATGTATCAATTTAGATAGTGTAATTGTTTTTTTTTATCACAATGTGTTGTCAATTCAGTTTGATTTCAATTAATCTCATTAAACAAAAATGTTGCTGACAATAATAACATGTCTCTTTTTGTCTGATAAAAAATTTATAATATCACATACAAATATGGCCTCCCGTGCATTTTTGCACGGGTGAAAAGCTAGTATGATTAATATAATAGATGACTCAAAATTCAAAAAAAAAAAATGGTATTAAGATACTCCCTCCGTTTCCTAAAGATCTTCCCTCTTTTCGTTTAAGGTTGTTTCCAAAAGATCTTCGCTCTTTTGTTTTATTCCTTATTTGGCAAAACAAATTTCCCTATTTTCCCTCTCATGTCACTATCATATGGTCTACCATTACATTATTAATTCAATTTTACTCCCTTTCTCTCTCCTACTTTAACCCCTTTTTATTTGTTTATCCATCTTAACCCCTTTATCTCTCCTACTTTACTCACACCATGCCCCACACAACTTGATTTTCCTTTGTATCTGTAGGAACAGTAAGTGGGAAGATCCTTAGGAAACGGAGGGATTACATGACATGAAGTATTTATATCATATTATTATGGACTAAAATGTCAATCTATAAAAGGGAATTTTCGAGATATTTCACCAAAGTAGTATATTATAAAAAATATAATTTCATATTTTATATTTTTTAAAATGATATTCTATTATGCATGGGTCTAAAAACTATTTGATTCATCTTTAATTATATAATACTTTGTTGTGGATACAAGTATTCATGAGAGTAGAAATGATAATAATGATGATGATGATGATAATAATAATAATAATAATAATAATAATAATAATAATAATAATAATAATAATAATAATAATAATAATAATAATAATAATAATAATAATAATAATAATAATAATAATAATAATAATAATAGATATTTGGGAAAATAATAGATATTTGGGAGTTATAGGTAAGAAGATATATGAAAAAATAAGAGGTAGTATTGGTTATTTTTGGTGGGTCATTATTACTAAATAAAGAAATGCATCAAGTAAAAAAAGACTAACATTATTGAAATATGTAACAAGTAAGTGTCTCAAGAATAGCAAAAGCTATAAGTGTTAGTTCAACAGTAATTAATTGTCACGAATATCTTTTATTTTAGATAACATGCGCGATGTTCAATCAATGATGTGTACACCAACATCAGATGGGTTAATTGATACTATATCAGAAAATAGTGGGTTGAGCAAAACTACAGAATTCAGGAGCGGTAATGGCTGCATTAACGAGTGCCAGTACTAGTGAAAATTGTCATTTTATCTGAAACTCTTAATGAAGCAATGGGTTAAGCCAATATTTTTTCATTACATAGGTTGAACTATAATTTAGAGGTGTCAATCTGGGTCACTGGCTGGGTTTGGGTTGACCCAAGCTGGGTCGGAATGATTTGGGTCGGAATAATCTGGGTGACAGTGTGTCATGAGTCAAAACTGGGTGGGTCAGGTGAACTTGGGTCGGGTGAAACTAGGTGAGGGGATCTCAGAACTGGGTCGGAATTGGGTTGGGTGAGACTGGGTCGACCGGTATCTGGGTTGGGTGAATTTGGGTCGGAATGGAATAAGGTGAAGTCGGTCAAAATCGGCTTTCGGAATGACTTGGGTCGGAAGAAATCGGCTTTCGAAATTACTTGGGTCGGAAGAAATCGGGTTTTGGAATGACTTGGGTCGGAAGAAATCGGGTTTTGGAATGACTTGGGTCGGAAGAAATCGGCTTTCGGGTTACTTGGGTCGGAAGAAATCGATATCGGAATAACTTGGGTCGGAATAATTCGGCTTTCGGAATTACTTGGGTCGGAAGAAATCGGCTTTCGGGTTACTTGGGCCGGAAGAAATCAATATCGGAATAACTTGGGTTGGAATAATGCGGCTTTCGAAATTACTTGGGTCGGAAGAAATCGGTGTTCGGGTTACTTGGGTCGAAAGAAATCGATATCGGAATAACTTGGGTCGGAATAATGCGGCTTCCGGAATTACTTGGGTCGAAAGAAATAGATATCTTAATGAATTGGGTCAGAATAAATCGACCTTCAGAATTCATTGCGTGTTCAAGAAATCGACTATCGGAATGACTTGGGACTTGGGTCAGAATAAATCGGATTTCGACTTGGGTCGGCATAAATCGGATCTCGGTAGGACTTGGTTCTTGGAACGACTAAATATCGAACCGGCGGCACCGTGGCGTATTCATTTGGGTCGAGATTGTTATAAACTTATAACATGTGATATTGTGATATTGTGGTATAGATTATAGTCATTATACTTTATAGTGGTATATTATAGTAATCTGTAATTATACTGTTATTGTGAATTGTAATTGAGTCATTGTGAATTTTTTAATAATACATTGAATCATTAATAGTTTGATACTTATATTACTAATTTGAAATGTTACTAAAGTAAGACTTATAAGTTATACTTATATTATATATTGGGCCATTCACCATTATTGGCTATTGGTAATTGGCATATTGCCTAAGTATCGCTTATTAGTTATTCACTTATTTAGTTATTCTTATTCATGATTGCATAGAGGTGGCAAACGGGTCAAACGGGTCGGGTATGGGTCGGGTTAAAACGGGTCGGGTCATAATCGGGTCAACTTTTTATTCGGGTCGGGTTTGTTCGGGTACGGGTTAAGATCGGGTCCATGAGATTTCGGGTCATATCGGGTCGGGTTAGAACGGGTCGGGTTAAAACGGGTCGGGTTAGATCGTGTTTTCAATCTCCCAAATAAATAAAATACATATAAAACTAATGAGAATAGATTAAATAATTCATGGACAATGGCTAAATTATATAAAATATTTCAATACAATATTTTCCTTAAATTTGTTTAAAAAGTAACTAATATGACAACTTTTCGGGTCGGGTTCGGGTTGTGGTTATCATTTTCGGGTCATTTCCGGGTCGGATAGATTCGGGTTTGGGTAGATTCGGGTTCGCGTCATATTCGGGTCTATTTTAATTCGGGTTGGGTTTGGGTCGGGTCGGGTTATTTCGAGTTTCGGGTCATATTTGGGTCGTTAGTTTTGGGTGAAAAACGGGTTTCGGGTCAGGTCAACGGGTACGGGTCATTTTTGCCGGCTATATATTCAAGTAACAACTAACATCTAACAAATAACAAGTAACAACTAACAATCATAAGGATTATTGATTATAGACTTATAGTGTTAGGGTTAATAGAGTATTAAACTTAAACATTTTGTTAGTTAGTGACTTACTCACTCTCAAGTATGAATCCGTTACTATATAGCAACAAAAAGAGTTTGAATTAAAGAATTATGTTGACATTAAATCATTAATGAAAGCATCTTAATTCGTAATTATAAAATTATTCGACTTTTCATCGTTCATGGAGCAACTCAACAAGTAACAATGATCAATGTTAATCACTTAATCGAATATGTCATATGAAGATGATACATAATCATACACTATATCACTAAATGATGAACATAAAATATTGAAGCTATGAAAGTAGATCATAGTCAATAATCAATATGAAATAATCATGTCATTGTATCAGTAGAGGATGAAACATTGATCGAATTTCGTTAAGTTAAGGTTGACATATATCAAATGATCATAAAATTGGCCTATTGCCTAAGTATTGCCTATTAGTTATTCACTTATTTAGTTATTCTTACTGATGATTGCATAAGTATTCAAGTAACAAGTAACAACTAACATCTAACAAGTAACAACTAACAATTAACAACTAACAACTAACAACCAACAACCATAAGGATTATTTATTATAAACTTATAGTGTTAGAGTCAATAGACTATTAAACTTAAACATTTTGTTAGTTAGTGACTTACTCACTCTCAAGTCTGAATCAATCACTATATAGCAACAAAAAGAGTTAGATTGTCATTGTTCGTTGAACAACTCAATAAGTAATGAAGTAACAATGATCAATGTTAATCACTTATCACTTAATCGAATATGTCAATATGTCATATGAAAATGATACATAATCAAACACTATGTTAGTAGAGGATGAACATGATCGAATTTCATTAAGTTAAGGTTCATAATATTGGCATAAAATAATTAGTGAAATGATCATAAGATTGATTGACTTCGACATTAATCAAAAGTCAAAACCATCAAATGATCATACGATTGATCATCGATGTTATTACACGGTTTTAACAATAATCAAAGCATACTAGAAATCCGTCTATTTCATTACTTAAATAATCACACATTCATGTATTTCATACTTAACACTTAACAATTTATACTTTCACTATTTCACAAATTCACATCAATACATCATTATTCATTGAACTTCTAAAGTAAGTAGGAATTATTAAAATAGTTAGTAAACATCATTCATAGGAATTTTTACATTAATGATCTTGTTTATAATTAAAAATAGTAATTAAACTTCTAAAGTTTGTAATTTTTATTAATTTATAATATTACTAATTAGTAATTAGTATTACTAAACAAATTTACAAAACAATACTAAATGTCTAAATGAACTCTAAATGAAATCTAAAATCAGAAATCTAAAACCCTAACGGCCCGTTTGGTAGTTGGTCATAAATGGTGGTAATGGGAATGAATTTGTGTGTAAATTTGTGAAATATATCATTGTCCGTTCCCATGGTAATGCTAATTTATCCTAAAATGTCCACTTTCCTTCTTGAATTTTCATTCCCATCCAATACCACCTTGTTGGTGGTAATGAGTGGTAATGAAAATTGTTTCCCCTTGGAGACAAAAACACAAGTTTATGGGTGAGATTGCTTGCCCATGGAGAAAAAAATACCTCCCCATGGAGATTTTAAGGGTACTTCCCTAATAAAATTACACTTAAAATTCATTCCCATTACCGCAATTTATAAACGACTACCAAACGGGCCGTAAATGAACTCACAAAAATAAATCTTAGCCACTCATTCACTCAATGGTTAAATTCAACGGTTGAGATTTAACCATTGATCCAACCCTAAACCTCCCCCTAACCCCTTAGTATATAAACCTAAAATCTAACTCACACGCTTATTTCTACATTTTCGTTTCTCTCTCATTCCGATTTTTCTCTCATCCTCACTTCCCCAGATCCTCTATTTCTTCATTTTCTTTTCTCTCTTATTTCGATTTTTATCTCTCAGACACTCACACAGTCACACTCATCCTCTATTTCTTCATTTTATTTTCTATCTCATTCTGGTTTTTATCTCTCATCCTCTTTTTTCATTATCTTTTCTCTCTCGTTTAGAACGGTTTTGGAGTTTTGAAGTGAAGGGTTGAAGGTGAAGCTGTGAAGAACTGAAAATAGTCCTTAAAAAAAAGTGTTCGTCCAAGAAGAAGCAAAAAAGAAGAAAAAAAAGCAAAAAAAGGAAAAAAAAAACGCAAATTTAGTCTTTAAAAACACTATGTCGCAACCACCAGGTAAGTTTTCTGTTTTCTACACTTTCTAGAGTTCTCGATTTCGTTTTTTCTTTTAGATTTAGGAAGATCTGCTCTTGCATGTGAATGTGGGAATATATGATGGTCCAGTTTGCAGATCTACTGGAATATCATTTTTTTTTAATTTTACTTGTTTTTTTGTGAAGATCTAGATTTTGTCATTTTGAGCTTTGAAATATCATGTTTTTTTTTTAATTTTATTTGTTTTTTTGTGAAGATCTGTCATTTTGAGCTTTGGAATATCATGTTTTTATTTTAATTTTACTTGTTTTTTGTCAAGATCTAGATTTTGTCATTTTGAGCTTTGGAATATCATGTTTTTTTTTTTTAACTTTACTTTTTTTTTTGTCAAGATCTAGATTTTGAGCTTTGGAATATCATGTATTTTTATACTGATTTTGTATTTGTTATATTTAATTTTTTTTTATTATTTTACTTTTATCATATGTGACATTGTTAATGTGACTATGTGAGAAATGAGATCTATACTATTTTCGGAATATCATGTGTGTTCTTGTCGCATTTCAAGTTCAGGCAAGTGCATGTGTATTATTTTGGGATCTTTTGCCATGTTTCCAACTGTTTTTCAATTTCAGGCAAACACTGTTTTTCGTTCTTCATACTGAATTTTTGTTGTATCTTTTTTTTTTTTAATATTTTACTTTTTATTTTTATACGGAATATGTGTGTATTTGACTATGTTTTTTTTATGCGAGATCTGGAACCTTCATAATTAGTTCATTTAATTATAATAATTATAAATGTTTATTAAATTGTATAAATTCTTTTATTTATGTTACATGTTTGTGAATTGTAGATCTGTCTTTTTGTTAGGGTTCCTGTTTTATGGGTGCAAGTTTTGAACTATTATGTTAACTGTTAAGGGTTTGTGTTAAGGGTTTTATATTTTGGGCTTGTTTCTGGGTTTTATTTTTTAACCTTGTTTATATTGGGCTTGTGTTTTGAGCTTTGTTTTTTGGGTTTATGTTAGGGTTTGGGTTTTGGGTTTGACTGTTTAGCGTTTGAGTTTTGGGTTGAGGGTTTGAGTTTACGATTTGACTTTAGGGTTTGGGTTGAGGGTTTGAGTTGAGGGTTTGTGTTTCAGGGTTACGATTTAGGGTTTAGGGTTAGGGATGAAACCCTAAACCCTAAACCTAAACCCTAAATATAACCCTAACCCTAAACCCTAACTTGAATCCTAAACCTTAAACCCTAACCCTAACCCTAAACCCAAACCCTAAGCCCAAAACCCTAAACCCTAAACCCGAACCCTAAACCTAAACCCTAACCCTAACCCTAACCATATCCTTAAACCCTAAACCCAAAACCCTAACCCTAAATAGATAACCCTAGCCCTAGCCCTAACCCTAACCCTAACCCAAAATTTGTAACCCCTAAACCTAACCCTAACCCTAAACCTAAACCTAACGACCTAACCTACGCCAACCCAACCCTCACCATAATATCAATTTTATTATTTTAATTTACTCTTTTTTTATTCGTAATAATGACTATGTTTTTTTTTTATGTGAGATCTGGAACCTTCATTTTGTTATAACAATTATAATTGTATATTGAATAGAATAAATTCTTTTATTTATGTATAATAATAAATTCTTAACCATGACCTAAACCCTAAAACTTGTCTTTGACTCTTAAATCTGATCTAACCCTAAACATGGCCGAACCCTAACCCTAGAATCTGCCTTGCTCAAAACGTAAATATGTTTAATTTGTTTTTCAGTTCATCCATTGACATTGAACTCCATTATTGGGTCCAATTCCTTTTCTGTTGAGGAGGAAACTGTTTCTCTCCAAACCCATGACCCTGTCCTATTTGGGAGGTGTACGACTAAGGTATGGCAGCACTTTACTTTGTTTAAAACCGAAGAGGGTAAGATTTTTTCTACATGTAAGCACTGTAATGTTAAGACCTATCATGCTAAGGGAACACAAGGTACTAATAACGAAAATAAACACTTAGAAAAATGTGAAGCTTACTTAAAAGTTAAAGTTGCTCAACCTGGGGGTCATTATGAAAAAAAACCTTCTGTCATATATTTATTGAAGCTATTATGTGTCATGGATATCCATTTTTGATGGTTGAGCATGCTAAGCATAGCGAATTACTTTCTTATACTTGAATCCTAATGTGAAGCATATTTCTAGGAATATTATGCTTAAGCATTGCACTAATCAGTTTGCTGCCCTTAAAGCTCAATTAAAAATAACTATAGGTAATTTAGAGAGAAAAATTTGTTGTACTTGTCATTTGTGGTCTGCTCTTAACAATGTTAGTTTCACTGTTTTGACTGCTCATTATGTTGATAACTCTTGGATGCTGCGTTCTAAAATTCTTGTTTTTAGTCATTTTCCTGGTTCCCACACTGGTAAGGAGTTGGACTCTTGATTTGTTTGATGAGTGGAATATTAGAGATAAAGTGTTTTCTTTGACTTGTGATAATGTTACTGCCAATGATGTTATGATTCAAGAAATGGTTAGGGACTTAAATAGAACTAATTTGTTGCCTTATTCTGGTAAATTTTTTCATATTAGATGTGCTGCCCATATATTGAATTTGATTGTTCAAGCTGGTTTTAAGTTTATGGATAAAACTTTTATGACGTTGCAACAAGTTGTTTCCTATGTTTCTTATTCAAACATTAGGAAAGAGAGGTTTGATGATTGTGTTAAGTATGTGAATACTGGTTTTTCTGGTTTATTAATTGGTGATGTTCGTACTTGTTGGAATTCTACTTTTCTTATGCTCCGTAGGTGTTTAGAAGCTAGGGAGGCTGTAGATAGGTATTGTTTACTTGAGCATGGTTTAGATGTTTCTTTAACTGATTTTGAATGGGAAACTATCCAAAATGTTTGTGATTTTCTTGAACCGTTTTATGATATCACTTGTCTTTTTTCTGGTTTTGATTACCCCACTGCCAACTTATATGTGGAGAATATTGTTTTGATTGAAAGTCTTTTGTATTATGCTCAAGAAAACCCAACTGATTCTATACGTCTTATGGCTGCTCCTATGTATCAAAAATTTAACAAGTATTGGGAAAATTATTCTCTAGTTCTTACTATTGCTATCATGCTTGATCCCCGTTACAAAAAAAACTTTGTTCATGAGTTGTATGCTACTATTTATTTGCCTAAAGATCTTAATGGTAAGGTTAAAGAAGCTGTTGATGCCTTTAGCGAGTTGTATATGCACTATGCTACTGTTTATTTTCACCTACGATCTTCTTCCATTACATCTTCTATGACTACCGGTTCTGAGTCCTCCACTTCAAGTTTTGCAAGGTCACTTTGTAACATCCCGTCCAAAATCAAGAAAAACATAGCCTTAAGATAAGGAAATAGGTATAGATAATGGCAGCGGAAATTCAAAGAGACGGAGATGCCACTCTAAGGAGTAGAAAAACTAAAATAGAATACCATCATAGGTAAAAGTCAACTCCAGTACATACAATAAAAAGGGAAGATGAGGTCCCATACCCTCATTCCTCAACAAGTCTCAAAGAGTCATAACACCACCAAGAAAATCTCAAAATCATAGAGTAAACAAAACTAAGACAACTGAAATCCATAGATCCAATACATAAGTCAAAACTAGAATTAGCTACTTAAACCAACTAAGTATCTAATCATAAGTCCAGATATGAAATACTCATCCACTATGACAAGCTCCCTTTCCTTGCTCACATGGGGAACACACACACCCCCGAACAAGACTAGAACCACTTTAAACAGCGTTACCATCTGCACAAAGATACAACAATTTCCACAATCAGTGGAGATTAATTAGCAGTTCTCCCAGCTCAAATAGAGACAAATAAGAGCTTAAATAATTAGAAACAACATCAGAAAACATAATACCAAACACCCACTCGCTATAAGATACAAATGACAACCATGCAACAAATGCGGTCAATGTTGCAAATAAATGCAACAAATGCGGTCAATGTTGCAAACAAATGCAACAAATGCAGTCCACAAGCTCAAACATAACAGACCATACCGCCTGTGAGTAGACTCATTGGACCATGCCGCCCAAGGCCTACGTGCATATTCGAGGAAACATACCGCCCTTTTCGAATAGCTATAATCTACGGATCATACCACCCGTAGTAACCAATGGACCATACCGCCCACGGTTTAGTAACCAAAGCCTAGGACCATACCGCCCTTAGGTTAGCGAGCATAAATTTCTAGGACCATACCGCCCTTAGAATAACCAAACGCAAACTCCTTGAACCATACCGTTCATAGGATTTCCTAATGAAGACCTCTAGAACCATACCGTTCCTAGAGTTACTCTATCAACAACGTGCAATCATACAAGACAAGCACACATCAATCAAATCCAACCATCAATAAGAACAAGTTATGAGTAACTCAACCAATATCCCAACAAGGTTCCACATGAGTTTGCATAGCCAACACAAACAACCGGCAGTTTCAAGACTCAAAACCAAGAGTTACCCATCACATGGGACACATACCCTTAACGTAATACTTAACCACCCAAAAACTACTCAAACATCCTTAGCATACTTACCTAAGACCAACCAAGCCAAAACACACAAGCTGTAAACCAAAAACATAAATAAAGACACCACGTCACGACCCAGGGCAGACCACCCGTCGCGAGGTGCGACGAGGCTCGCGGGTCGAGGCTCGCTCGTCGCGAGCAGCCTCTGCCGTGGCTTACGAGCTTCGTTCGCTTGCCCACGAAAATCCTCCGAGGCTTGCTCCAGCCATCCTCGCCTACTCCATCCTCCCTTACACCCAAACTTACCCCAAACACCCTCGTATCGTCCATGACTCACCAACAACAACAACCTTCACAAACTCCATCAACAACAATGACAATACAAACTACCACCAACCTCAACACCAACAACAACGACAATGACAATAACAACCAACCCCCAACACCAACAACAACGTAATCACAACAACAACCAACCCCAAACACCAACAACAATGATAATAACAACAACATCAGTCTCTAACACCAACCATAACGACATTAACAACAACAACAATCTCCAACACCAACAACAACGACAATAACAAATCATCAACAAAACAACAACAATAAAAACATGGAACTTTAACCATACAATCTTCTAAGTTCTTTCTAACATGATACTACGTTCTCTAACGCATTTCTAACAACCTAAGTTCAATATCTATACTCTACAAAACTAGAAAAACGCTAGTTACCTTTTCCCTTGAATGTTGAAAACTCTTATTTTGCAATGCTCTGTTCCGACTATGATTCCCGGTGATAAAAAGCTCGGAATCCAAATCTCTCCTGTCAAAGTAAAGAAAAAGATGTCATAAACGTTCTGTCCAAATTTGAAGACTATCAACGGTTATATCTCCGGCTACGGTTATTTTCGTAAAGGTGCGACAGGGAACAAAATCGGATGACTCGTCTGATTGCAACGAAAACTGAAGTCGCGTCTTCCCCTATATTCAAAAACGAATTATATCACGAGCAAGATCTTTCCAAGTAGATAGATTTTAACTACTCACACGCTCAATTCGGATAAGAAACGAAGCAGATATGATGCAAAGAAAATGGGTGTGCAGAAATGGACGAAAACCAAGAAGAGAGAAGAACTCTTTCTCTTCCTTTCTAATGGTTGGACGAGAATGGGGTGTGAAATAAAGTCACAAAGACCAAGGGTTGCTGATTTTATTTTCAGAAAAATGAAGGTGAAAGGGTGATGATTAAAAGGCATTAAGAAAGGTAGACGAAGAGATGACCTTTGGTTATCGCAACGTTACAAGAGGAACTTAAAAAGAAATCTGTCCAAACTCTTCATATAACAAGGCAAAATATCAGAATTTTCGGACCTCCCTAACATATAACATAATGTACGAAGGCTAACACATACAATGTACATTTTCCGGCACTAAGTAAAACGTTCGAAAATAAATGTATAAGTATATGTTTTCCAAACTAAAATTATTATTACCAACGTAAAAATATACATGAATATACTATCACATTATACACTCGGCACACGCAAAAGTCTACATTGTCCGTTTTATAAGAACAATGCAGACAACCATATAATACAACTAACACAATGCCACATAAATAAGACGTACATTATAACCTCTGCACAAAGTCAATTAAAATAATGTAGGTGTAAAAAAATATATAAACTTTCCGAAAAATAATTTGATAGAAATATAATTTATCACCTCAGATAATAATAATTAACACGCGAAAATTTCAGAGAAATTTCGGGGTGTTACAATCTCCCCTCCTTAAGAAAAAGTTCGTCCTCGAACTTAAAATAACAAGGAAATACCTGAGACAAAAAGCTCGGGATACTTGAGCCTCATCGACTCTTCCGTCTCCCAAGTGGCTTCCTCGTACTTTTGGCTTCTCCAAAGACCTTAACCAAGGGTATCACCTTCCTTCTCAGGGCACGATTCTGACGGTCCAAGATCTGAACAGGTCGCTCCTCAAAAGTCATGTTCGGCTCAATAGAGACCGACTCTATAGGAATGACATGAGACGGATCGCTGCGATACCTCCGCAACTGCGACACATGGAACACATCGTGCACCCTGACAACTCAGGGGGCATAGCCAATCTGTAAGCCACCTCCCCAATCCTCTCGAGAATCTCATAAGGGCCAACATACTTCGGGTTAACTTGCCTTTTTGCCCAAATCTCGCCATCCCTTCATGGAGAACTTTCAACACACCTTATCCCAACGGTGAAAGAAATAGGCTTCCGACGCAAGTCTGCATAAGACCTCTGCCTATCTTGAGCAGCCTTCATTCTCGCCTGAATACCTTTACTTGCTAACAGTATCTTGGATCAAGTCTGGTCCCAACACCAACGAGTCACTTATGTCGCTCCAACAAGTAGGACGCGACACTTCGCCCATACAAGCCTCATAAGGAGCCATCTGAATGCTAGCATGGTAACTTTGTTGTAAGAGAACTCCACCAAGTTCAATGACTTCAACCAAGACTCTTGAAATTCCAAAGCACAAGCACGGAGCATATCCTCCAGAGTCTGAATAGTCCTCTCTGTCTGCCCATCCGTAGCAGCATGGAAAGCGGTACTCAATTTCAACTTAGTACCAAATGTCTTGCAGAGCAATCCAGAAATGAGACAAGAATCTAGGGTCACGTCAGATACTATATCCTTCGGAACACCGTGCAACCGAATGATTTCATTAGCGTAGGCTTCCGCTAACTCTTCCATAGACCAAGTATTCTTCATCGGAATAAACCGAGCTACCTTAGTCAACCGGTCCACAATCACACCACCGCATTCTTACCCAGCAGCTCTCGGAAGACCCATAACAAAGTCCATCGAGATAGAATCGAACTTCCACGCGGGAATTGGTAATGGTTGTAGCAAACCACCCGGTCTCTGATGCTCGATCTTAATCTATTGACACACCAGACACCTTGCCACAAATTCGGCCACTTCCCTTTTCATGCAAGGCCACCAGAAATTAGCCTTGAGATCCTTGTAAAGCTTATCACCCCCAGGATGAACTGAGTAGGGAGTACAATGACCTTCTTCGAGAATCTTCTTCTTAAGCTCCAAGTCATTAGGCACACACCAACGACTCATAAGTTTTAGACCTCCCCCGGAGTCGATTTCGAAATTTTCGGCTCGGCCCTGAGCCTTAGCTTCACGGATCTTTTCCAACTTCGGATCATATTTCTGCTTCTCTCGCAACTCTTGGAACAAGGCAGGCTCGACACTCATAGCACATAGAGTTTCCACCGAACCCCGAGGTACCACCTCGATTTCAAGCTTCCGAAATTCATCGCATAAGTCTCTCGGCGGAATTCTAATCGCATTAAGAGAATGCTTCGACTTACGGCTGAGAGCATCCGCAACCACATTAGCTTTGCCCTCATGGTAATCAAGCTGCAGATTGTAATCCTTGATCAGCTCCAACCACTCTCTGCCTCATATTCAAATCCTTTGAGTGAAGATGTACTTGAGGCTTTTGTGGTCGGTAAACACCCTACATGATACCCCATACAGGTAGTGTCGCCAGATTTTAAGAGCGAACACCACAGTAGCCAACTCCAAATCATGAGTAGTGTAGTTCTTTTCATGCACCTTCAACTGCCTGGACGCATACGCCACCACCTTCCCTTGATGCATAAGAACACAACCCAAACCAAGCTTCGATGTGTCACTATAAACTTCAAACCCAACCCCTTCAGTAGGCAAGGTTAGAATAGGAGTGGTAGTGAGGCACCTCTTCAATTCTTGGAATGCTTTTTCACACTCTTCAGACCACAGGAACTTACTCTCCTTCTTCATCAATTTAGTCAACGACTGAGCTATCCTTGAGAAATCCTTAACAAACCTCCGATAGTAACTAGCGAGACCAAGGAAACTCCGGATCTCGGAAACATTCTTAGGACTCTCCCATTCCACCACAGCTCTAACCTTAGAAGGATCTACCATAACTCCATCCTTGCTGATAACATGGCCTAGGAACGACACCTCCTTCAGCCAGAACTCACACTTGGAGATCTTTGCAAACCATTTTTGTTGCCTCAAAATACCCAAGATCAACCTCAGATGCCTCTCATGCTCTTCTTCATTCTTAGAGTACACCAGGATATCGTCGATGAAAACAACTACACACGAATCCAGGAACTCATGAAAAGAGCGGTTCATCTGATCCATGAATACAGCAGGGGCATTAGTAAGACCGAAGGGCATGACAACAAACTCATAGTGCCCATATCTTGTTTGGAAAGCGGTCTTAGGAATATCCTCCTTCTTCACCGGAATCAAGTGATAACCTGACCTTAGGTCAATCTTTGAAAATACACCCGCACCCTTCAGCTGGTCAAACAGATCCTCAATGCGGGGCAAGGGATACCGATTCTTGATTGTCACCTTGTTCAATTCCCGATAATCGATGCAAAGTCGCATACTCCCATCTTTCTTTTTGACACAGCACAGGAGCATTCCACGGCGAGACACTTGGCTTAATAAATCCCTTATCAATCAATTCTTGCAACTGAGTCTTCAACTCTTGCAATTCAGCAGGCGCCATTCTATACGGGGCCTTTGACAGAGGAGCAGTACCATGAGTCAAGTCAATGCTGAACTCAACTTCTCTTTCAGGAGGGATACCTGGTAGCTCATCAGGAAAAACGTCCGGATACTCACGGACAACAGGGATGTCCTCTAACTTCGCTTCTTGGGTCAAATCTTTCACCATACAGAGGAACACTTGCTCCCCTTTCTGACGCAGCCTTTGCATTTTGAGAGCAGAAACGATCTTTACTCCCTTCTTCAACACCACCCCGCTATAGGAGATACGCTTGCCACAAGGACTACGAAGAGTCACTTTTTGATCGCGTCAATGAATCTGAGCACGATACTTGAACAACCAATCCATGCCCAAAATAACATCAAACTCGACCATGGAGAATGCCTTGAGATCGGCAGGCAGATCGATACTCAACACAGAGATAGGCACTCCGCAATACTCGGCCAAACAAGCGTAATTCTCACCAGAAGGTAGAGAAATAAGAGTTCGAATAGGAGAACTCGAAGTCAAATTAGCTTTCTTGGCAAACAATTTAGACACACAAGACACAGAAGAACCAGAATCAAACAATACAGAAGCAGGAACAAAATTAACAAGAAAGGTACCAGAGATGACGTCGGGATAAACATCGGCGTCGGAATGAGTCATACTGTAAACCCGATTCTTTGGCGGAGCAGAATGACTAGGAGGAACTAGAGATGGCAATATCCAGTGGATCACCCGACCACCCGCTCCACCCGGTTTATTAAGTGGGTGAAAAACCCGGTTTAAATGGATGATAGCCGGGTGACGGATAATCGGGTGATGGATGCGGGTCGGGTTCGGGTGATATTTTTTCATCCATCACCCGATCCATCATCCGTTTACCACCCGACCCGCCACCCGTTTAAAGTAAAAAGTATATAATTTTTTTAATTTTTGGCTTTTAAAAATATTTTTATGTTAATAATGTGGATTAGAGTTAATTTGGAGACGATTTTCAATAGTAAGTAGAATTATATAAATGGATTAGTGATTCTTGTTAGTAATTTTTCTTTCTTCTCCTAATATTTGATTTCACCCGTTAATCACCCGATCCATCCGTTAACCCGGTTACAAATGGATGGATGGATTCGGGTGGAGATGGATGCGGGTGATGGATGGATGCGGGTGAAGTGGGTGGATGCGGGTGATGGATGCGGGTGACGCTCCACCCGCCCCGAACCCGATCCATTTACATCTCTAGGAGGAACAGGGGGCTTAGCTGTAGCCCTCGGATTCTTGGGACACTCATAACTCTTGTGACCCGCCTCTCTACAATAGAAGCAAACAATAGCAGCACCCTCACAATCCTTTCCCGGATGTAAAGGCTTCTCACACCTCCGACACTTGGATGGATCAAAACCCTGCCTAGAACCGGAGCCTTGGTATCCACCACGGAAACTCGGCTCAAACCTCGGCTTCTTAGCCGGACCAGGAGTAACACACGGAAAAGGCTTCCTTACAGATGCGGCCTTAACAGCTTCTTCCTCTCTCACTGATGCATGAACACTAAGGGCCATCTCATAAGCAGCTTGAAATGTAGTAACCCCTGAACACAGCACCAGGCCGCTCCCTCGGATTCATCTTATTAATATCTCTTAACCCTCTCAGCTTCGGTGGGAATGACAGTAGCAGCAAATTTAGACAGCTCCGTGAAGCGGCCGGAATACTTCTGGATGTCCATACTCCCTTGAGTCAGAGATAGAAATTCTTCCTGCTTTTGCCTGCGCAACTCATCAGGGTAAAATCTCTCTTTCAGCTTGGCGGAGAACTGAGTCCACCCATTATCCGCCTCTTTCTTCAGATAGTACGTCCCAATCGGCACCATTTCGGCAGCAGAGCAGTTTGTTGCCGTGAAGAGCTTCTCCATCTATCTTAGCCAATTTTCCAGAGCCACAGGATCAGCAACACCATCATAAGTAGGGGGCCTGTCACGATCAAACCGGTCGAAAGCAGACTGCCCACTACCCGAAGAAACAGCCCTATTAGCCAGAGAGATGAAAGCATTTTCCAGGCTTACGCGACGACGACGCGCAGCTTCCTTTCTAGCGGCTAACTATTGTCGTGGAGGCATACTAGAAAATAGAAACTAACACATTAGTCTATCAAAATCACATAAGCAAACATTAAATCTATAAACATAGTAAACAAAATGTTTACCTAGGCTTACTTCCTACCCAGGTAACACTCATACACACTAGACTTGAAATCTAAGACACTAGTAATCCTAGTCACAAGTCTAGTCATCTTCTAGAAAGTAATAGCGTCCTAAACAGAGTTTCTGGAACGTTTTGCTCTGATACCAACTGTAACATCCCGTCCAAAATCAAGAAGAACATAGCCTTAAGATAAGGAAATAGGTATAGATAATGGCAGCGGAAATTCAAAGAGACGGAGATGCCACTCTAAGGAGTAGAACAAAACTAAAATAGAATACCATCGTAGGTAAAAGTCAACTCCAGTACATACAATGAAAAGGGAAGATGAGGTCCCATACCCTCATTCCTCAACAAGTCTCAAAGAGTCATAACACCACCAAGAAAATCTCAAAATCATAGAGTAAACAAAACTAACACAACTGAAATCCATAGTTCCAATACATAAGTCAAAACTAGAATTAGCTACTTAAACCAACTAAGTATCTAATCCTAAGTCCAGATATGAAATACTCATCCACTATGACAACCATACCGTTCCTAGAGTTACTCTATCAACAACGTGCAATCATACAACACAAGCACACATCAATCAAATCAAACCATCAATAAGAACAAGTTATGAGCGTAACTCAACCAATCATACCCAACAAGGTTCCCACATGAGTTTGCATAGCCAACACAAACAACCGGCACGTTTCAGGACTCAAAACCAAGAGTTACCCATCACATGGGGACACATACCCTTAACGTAATACATAAACCACCCAAAAACTACTCAAACATCCTTAGCATACTTACCTAAGACCAACCAAGCCAAAACACACAAGCTGTAAACCAAAAACAGAAATAAAGACACCACATCACGACCTAGGGCAGACCACCCGTCGCGAGGTGCGACGATGCTCGCGGGTCGCGACTGGCAGCGTCGTGAGTCGCGACGAGGCTCGCGAGTTGCGAGCAGTCTCTGCCGTGGCTTGCGAGCTTCGTTCGCTTGCCCACGAAACTCCTCCGAGGCTTGCTCTAGCCATCCTCGCGTACTCCAGCCTCCCTTACACCCACACTTACCCCAAACACCCTCGTATCCTCCATGACTCACCAACAGCAACAACCATCACAAACTCCATCAACAACAACGACAATACAAACTACCACCAACCTCAACACCAACAACAACGACAATGACAACAACAACCAACCCCCAACACCAACAATAACGTAATCACAACAACAACCAACCCCAAACACCAACAACAACAATTTGTAACACCAACCATAACGACATTAACAAAAAACAACAATCTCCAACACCAACAATAACGACAATAACAAATTATCAACAAAACAACAACAATAACAACATGAAACTTTAACCATATAATGTTCTAAGTTCTTCCTAACATGATAATACGTTCTCTAATGTATTTCTAACAGCCTAAGTTCTATATCTATACTCTACCGAACTAGAAAAATGCTAGTGACCTTTTCCCTTGAATGTTGAAAACTCTTATTTTGCACTGCTCTGTTCCGACTATGATTCGCGGTGATCAAAATCTCGGAATCAAAATCGCTTCAGTCAAAGTAAATAACAAGATGTCATAAACGTTCTATCCAAATTTGAAGACTATCCAACTGTTAGATCTCCGGCTACGGTTATTTTCGTAAAGGTGCGACAGGGAACAAAACCGGATGACTCGTCTGATTGCAATGAAAACTGCAGTCGTTTCTTCCCCTTTCTTCAAAAACGAATTATACCACGAGCAAGATCTTTCTGAGTAGATAGATTTTGACAACTCACACGCTCAATTCAGATAACAAAAGAAGGAGATATGATGCAAAGAAAATGGGTGGGCAGAAATGGACGAAAACCGAGAAGAGAGAAGAACTCTTTCTCTTCCTTTCTAATGGTTGGACGAGAATGGGGTGTGAAATGAAGTCACAAAGACCGAGGGTTGCTGATTTTATTTTCAGAAAAATGAAGGTGAAAGGGTGATGATTAAAAGGCCTTAAGAAAGGTAGACGAAGAGATGACCTTTGGTTATCGCAACGTTACAAGAGGAACTTAAAAAAGAAATCTGTCCAACTCTTCATATAACAAGGCTAAAAATCAGAATTTTCGGACCTCCCTAACATATAACATAATGTACGTAGGCTAACACTAGTACAATGTACATTTTCCGGCACTAAGTAAAACGTTCGAAAATAAAATGTATAAGTATATGTTTCTCCAAACTAAAAATTATTATTACCAACGTAATAAAAATATACACGTAATATACTATCACATTATACACTCGGCACATGCAAAAGTTCTACATTGTCCGTTTTATAAGAACAATGCAGACAACCATATAATACAACTAACACAATGCCACATAAATAAGACGTACATTATAACCTCTGCATAAAGTCAATTAAAATAATGTTGGTATAAAAATATATATATATACTTTCCGAAAAATAATTTGATAGAAATATAATTTATCACCTCAGATAATAATAATTAACACGCTAAAATTTCAGAGAAATTTCGGGGTGTTACACACTTGCTCGTCCATTTAAGAAGGCCAATCTTGGAAAGGTTGGCTATTATGTGTATCATTTTATTCAATTAGTGATTGTTGTTTGGTAATAGCTGAGTGATGATACTATTTACTTTGCTGTTTTTTAGAGTTTTGGTGCCAATGTTGCTGCTAGTAGGGGTGTTGAAAATGATATGGAATCATATTTCAATGCCCCACATGTTCCTGCTGACCAAGATGACCACTTTGATGTTTTGGCCTTTTGGAAATCTCATGTGACTGTTTATCCTATTTTGTCTCGGATGGATAGAGATGTGTTGGCTATCCCCATTATATCTGTGGCTTCTGAGTCTTCATTTAGTATGAGGGGCAGAATTTTAACAAAGTATCGCACACGTTTGCCGCCCAAAAATGTTGAGGCTGTAGTGACTTAAATTTAAATCACACGTTTGACATAAAACTTTAAATCACAAGATACTATTTATACAAAAATTGAAGAAAAACAACATAAAATCTTAAATTTATGGAACATCTAAAATTTAAATTTATGTATATACTTACTTTTTTATTCCTAACTTTTATATCATCTATTTGATAGATGAACGGGTTAATTTTCACACTAATTTTATGAGAAATAACATAAAATCTTAAATTTAAAAGAGAAAACTCTCCGTGCAGCTGTACGAGTATAAAATTAAAATCATGACTAAGTGGGTAGCTACCAATGAGTGGCCAAAGATGATGCATCAATGGTGCAAGAAGGTAGAATAAGACTTTCATAAGCGGTTGTTGAAGCCAGCGTATGGCTGAGTGTTATTGGTGGTGCAAATTGTGATTTTATCTTAGACTCTATGCTGAGAAGCAATAGACAGAGCAAATACTATTTCTATCAACTTTTTCTTAAAAATATAGGTGGGTCATGTGATCCACCATGGCATTAACTACATCAGCTACTGAACACACGAGTTATAAGTCAGTATCTAAAATAATCTCAATACATGATTATGAAATCTTAAATCACAAGTTAATATTCACCACCATGATTTTAGGACAAACTTCTTAAAATGTTCGATTTATAAGACAAAACATTTTCCGTGCAGTATGCACGATGCACGAGAACTTACTGTTATTTTCGGAAGCAATGTCATTAATCCCGTCTAACTTCACTAAATTTCCTATCATATTTGAGAGACGGTAATTTCCTTTTAATTAATGATTTGTTTTGATATAACTATAAATAAAAGTCAAGGACAAACTCTGTCTCATGTAGGCATGTATCTTCCGATACTTGTTTTCAGCCATGGACAATTTTATGTTGTCGTTTCCAGAGGTACGAGCAAAAAAGGTCTCAAGATCTTTATGTTTGATAAAGAACATTGGTTGCGTTCAAATATACCAATATAGTTTACAAGGAAGTGTTCACAAACATATAAATTGATTTGGAAATTTCATTTGTGATTTTTGTTCATCACCACTCATACTTTATATTTTATGATTTTGTGTAATATGGAAAGTTAAGTCAATGTTATTATGCGACTTCTTTAAACTATGTAATAAAGCAATAAATACTCCCGTATATTATATACGAGTCTTTTTTTTTTTTTTTTACGGGAACATTATATACGGGTCTTAATACTAGTAGTAGTATGTTTACAAATCTTTCTGTAAATACATAAACAAAAACCCTCTCTTTGAATGCACTAAGTTATAAAATGTCCTTGTTATAAATAAAGGTGTTCAACAGTATGGGGTACAGTCCTAATGTAGCGCATTTATAAGAGGGCTGGGTTCAAAGGTGATTGGGTGAAAAACATACTATGCTAGAAATAAAGAGGATTGGGTGTTAAATGGGTTGTATTAGAAAAATGAAAAGGCTGGATTCTCTTCTAAGTTTTCTCCCAAATAATACACACTAAAATTCTCTCTCCTCTTTCCTCTCTCCTTTCTCCTATGATATGTGATAATCATAAACTCCAAGATGAAATTGTTGCGTTTGTAGAGAGATAATCTGGACGTTGTGAATAGGCGATTAGAGGAGGAAAGAGAAAAAGAATCGGAGGATTTTTCGATCAAGTGCAAACCGAAAAAAATTCCTTTACACAACAACCATAAAAGGAAAGACTACTCTTGCATGTGAATGTGGGAATATATGCTGGTCTAGTTTGCAGATCTACTGGAATATCATGTTTTTTTAATTTTACTTTTGTTTTTGTGAAAATCTAGATTTTGTCATTTTGAGCTTTGAAATATCATGTTTTTTTTTTTAATTTTACTTGTTTTTTTGTGAAGATCTGTCATTTTGAGCTTTGGAATATCATGTTTTCATTTTAATTTTACTTGTTTTTTTGATCAAGATCTAGATTTTGTCATTTTGAGCTTTGGAATATCATGTTTTGTGTTTTTTTAAACTTTACTTGTTTTTTTTGTCAAGATCTAGATTTTGAGCTTTGGAATATCATGTTTTTTTATATACTGATTTTGTATTTGTTATATTTGATTTTTTTTGATTATTTTACTTTTATCATATGTGAAATTGTGAATGTGACTATGTGAGATATGAGATCTATATTATTTTCGGAATATCATGTGTGTTCTTGTCCCATTTCAAGTTCAGGCAAGTGCATGTGTATTATTTTGGGATCTTTTGCCATGTTTCCTAATGTTTTTCAAGTTTAGGCAAACACTGTTTTTCGTTCTTCATACTGAATTTTTTTTGTATCTTTTTTTTATTATTTTAATTTTTATTTTTATACGGAATATGTGAGTATGTGACTATGTTTTTTTTATGTGAGATCTGGAACCTTCATAATTACTTCATTTAATTATAATAATTATAATTTTATATTAAATTGAATAAATTCTTTTATTTATGTTACATGTTTGTGAATTGTAGGTCAGTCTTTTTGTTAGGGTTCCTGTTTTCTGGGTGCAAGTTTTGGGCTATTATGTTAACTGTTAAGGGTTTGTGTTCTGGGTTTTATTTTTGGGCTTGTTTCTGGGTTTTATTTTCTGGGCTTGTTTATATTGGGCTTGTGTTTTAAGTTTTGTTTTTTGGATTTATGTTAGGGTTTGGGTTTTGGGTTTGACTGTTTAGGGTTTGACTTTTGGGTTGAGGGTATGACTTTAGGGTTTGGGTTTAGGGTTTGAGTTGAAGGTTTGTGTTTTGAGGTTACGATTTAAGGTTTAGGGTTGGGGATGAAACCCTAAAACCTAAACCCTTACCCTAAATCTTAACCCTAAAACCTAAACCCTAAACCCAAACCCTAAACCATAAATCCTAAACCTGAATCCTAAACCCTAACCCTAACCCTAACTCTTAACCCTTAACCCTTAATCCTAACCCTAACCCTAACCCTAACCCTAACCCTAACCCTAACCCTAACCCTAACCCTAACCCTAACCCTAACCCTAACCCTAACCCTAACCCTAACCCTAACCCTAACCCTAACCCTAACCCTAACCCTAACCTAACCCTAACCCGAACCCGAACCCTAACCCTAACCAACCCTAACCCTAACCCTAACCTAGCCCTAACCCTAGCCCTAACCCTAACCCTAACCCTAACCCTAACCCTAACCCTAACCCTAACCCTAACCCTGACCCTAACCCTAACCCTGACCCTAACCCTAACCCTAACCCTAACCCTAACCCTAATCCTAATCCTAATCCTAACCTAACCTAACCTAACCTAACCCTAAACCCGTAACCCCTAAACCTAACCCTAACCCTAACCCTAACCCTAATGGCCTAACCTACCCCAACCCAACCCTAACCATAATATCAATTTTATTATTTTACTCTTTTTTTATTCATAATATGTGACTATGTTTTTTTTTATGTGAGATCTGGAACCTTCATTTTGTTATAATAATTATAATTGTATATTAAATTGAATAAATTCTTTTATAATAATAAATTCTTAACCATGCCCTAAACCCTAAAACTTGACTTTGACTCTTAAATCTGATCTAACCCTAAACATGGCCGAACCCTAACCCTAGAATCTGCCTTGCTCAAAACGTAAATATGTTTAATTTGTTTTTCAGTTCATCCATTGACATTGAACTCCATTATTGGGTCCAATTCCTTTTCTGTTGAGGAGGAAACTGTTTCTCTCCAAACCCATGACCCTGTCCTATTTGGGAGGCGTACGACTAAGGTGTGGCAGCACTTTACTTTGTTTAAAACCGAAGAGGGTAAGATTTTTTCTACATGTAAGCACTGTAATGTTAAGACCTATCATGCTAAGGGAACACAAGGTACTAATAACGAAAATAAACACTTAGAAAAATGTGAAGCTTACTTAAAAGTTAAAGTTGCTCAACCTGGGGGTCATTATGATAAAAAAAACCTTCTGTCATATATTTATTGAAGCTATTATGTGTCATGGATATCCATTTTTGATGGTTGAGCATGCTAAGCATAGCGAATTACTTTCTTATACTTGAATCCTAATGTGAAGCATATTTCTAGGAATATTATGCTTAAGCATTGCACTAATCAGTTTGCTGCCCTTAAAGCTCAATTAAAAATGACTATAGGTAATTTAGAGAGAAAAATTTGTTGTACTTGTCATTTGTGGTATGCTCTTAACAATGTTAGTTTCACTGTTTTGACTGCTCATTATGTTGATAACTCTTGGGTGCTGCGTTCTAAAATTCTTGTTTTTAGTCATTTTCCTGGTTCCCACACTGGTAAGGAGTTGGACTCTTGATTTGTTTGATGAGTGGAATATTAGAGATAAAGTGTTTTCTTTGACTTGTGATAATGTTACTGCCAATGATGTTATGATTCAAGAAATGGTTAGGGACTTAAATAGAACTAATTTGTTGCCTTATTCTGGTAAATTTTTTCATATTAGATGTGCTGCCCATATATTGAATTTGATTGTTCAAGCTGGTTTTAAGTTTATGGATAAAACTTTTATGACGTTGCAACAAGTTGCTTCCTATGTTTCTTATTCAAACATTAGGAAAGAGAGGTTTGATGATTGTGTTAAGTATGTGAATACTGGTTTTTTTGGTTTATTAATTGGTGATGTTCGTACTTGTTGGAATTCTACTTTTCTTATGCTCCGTAGGTGTTTAGAAGCTAGGGAGGCTGTAGATAGGTATTGTTTACTTGAGCATGGTTTAGATGTTTCTTTAACTGATTTTGAATGGGAAACTATCCAAAATGTTTGTGATTTTCTTGAACCGTTTTATGATATCACTTGTCTTTTTTCTGGTTTTGATTACCCCACTGCCAACTTATATGTGGAGAATATTGTTTTGATTGAAAGTCTTTTGTATTATACTCAAGAAAACCCAACTGATTCTATACGTCTTATGGCTGCTCCTATGTATCAAAAATTTAACAAGTATTGGGAAAATTATTCTCTAGTTCTTACTATTGCTATCATGCTTGATCCCCGTTACAAAAAAAACTTTGTTCATGAGTTGTATGCTACTGTTTATTTGCCTAGAGATCTTAATGGTAAGGTTAAAGAAGCTGTTGATGCCTTTAGCGAGTTGTATATGCACTACGCTATTGTTTATTCTCACCTACAATCTTCTTCCATTACATCTTCTATGACTACCGGTTCTGAGTCCTCCACTTTAAGTTTTGCAAGGTCACTTGCCCGTCCATTTAAGAAGGCTAATCTTGGAAAGGTTGGCTATTATGTGTATCATTTTATTCAATTAGTGATTGTTGTTTGGTAATAGTTTAGTGATGATACTATTTACTTTGCTGTGTTTTAGAGTTTTGGGGCCAAAGTTGCTGCTAGTAGGGGTGTTGAAAATGATATGGAATCATATTTCAATGCCCCACATGTTCCTGCTGACCAAGATGACCACTTTGATGTTTTGGCCTTTTGGAAATCTCATGTGACTGTTTATCCTATTTTGTCTCGGATGGCTAGAGATGTGTTGGCTATCCCCATTACATCTGTGGCTTCCGAGTCTTCATTTAGTATGAGGGGCAGAATTTTAACAAAGTATCGCACACGTTTGCTGTCCAAAAATGTTGAGGCTGTAGTGACTTGCCAAAATTAGATATTTAGTTATTCTAAGGTTGAGGATGAGGAGTCTCTTGAGGTTGTTAAGGATACGAAGCCTACTGATATTGATTATGATTCAATTCCATAAACTGTGATGTTTTTGTTTGATGGTTCATGGTTGTTTTGGTGATGGTTGTTGTTTGATGGTTTTTGTTGTGGCCTATTGAAATTGGTAGTTGTTTGATGGTTTTTTGTTGTGGTCTATTGAAATTGGTTGTCGTTTGATGGTTTTTGTTGTGGCCTATTGAAATTAGGTTATGGCTGTATTTTGGGTTTGTGTTTGTGTTTTGGGTTTGTGTTTGCTTCTGTTATTGTTTTTTTATGTGTTTTTTTTGTTTATGGGTTGGTTGGGTTCTGGGGTTTGTTTGTGTTTGGGGTTTGTTTGTGTTTGGGGTTTGTTTGTGTTTTGGGTTGAGTTTGTTGTGTTATGGGTTGGGGTTGATATGTTGTGGGTTTGTGTTTTGAGCTATTTGTTTAGTGTTTATTGTTTAGGATTCATCAAAAATAAGGGTTTCACCCTAAACCCTAAATGATAGCCCAAAACCCTTACCCTAGACACAAACCCTAACCTTAGGCCCTAACCCACACCCTAGACCCAAACCCTAGACCCAAACCCTAGACCCAAGCCTTAGACCAAAGCCCTAGCCCCAACCCTTAAATAAGAAAGCCCTAAACAGAATTTTTGGGTTTGGTTTGGTTGTTCTATATCCTTTTGCTTAATAAATTAATGTCCCTTGCGCAAAGATAATTGGGGTTCGACTTGTTAGCGACTTTTTATGCCTACATTTAACTTTACACATGTTTTGCCCTTAATGTCACAATGCATCTCTACATTTCTGTTGTTGGCTTGATTGAACATGATACATACTTTATTGGTATTGTTGATGCTTGTGTCACTTTGCTAGCTTTCTTGTCGTGTTAAGTTGTGTTATCAATTGGAGTCGAGTGCTCGATGATGAGGTGAAATTTTTACCTGAGAGTTGTAGTTGTTCTTTCTCTTGTCTTCCACATTTGCCCCCGACTAAATTGATTTAATTATGTTTTATATTGATGAGATTTGGTCGGGAGCAGAGGCTGGAAGAAAAGGGTGGCATGGCTAATTGTGGTTGTTTGGTTTGGTTTATAAAACGTCCCTTTGGTTGTTTGCGACTGTTTTTGGCTACATTTGACTTTACTCACATGTGTTGCCCTAAATGTCGCGATGTAGAATTACCTTTCTTTTGCCTTTAATGGAGTATTGGACATGATATTCACTTGATTGGTAAAATTGGTTTTGATATTGTTGAAAAGACAAAGAATTATGGATGCTCGTGTCACTTTTGCTGGCATTCTTGTGTTGTGATATTGTATTGTCAAGTACAGTCGAGTGCTCGATGATGAGGTTAGCTTGTGAAACCTGAGAGCAATTACTTATTTATAAAGAAATTTTAATTTTGGCTACATTTTCTTTTGCTTTTTTCTACCAATTGTGTTAGATAATTTATTCTTTTTGCTGCCTTATTTCTCTCAAAAATCTGTCTTTGGTTTTTATTTTTAATATTTCCTTTTATTTAGAATTTTTTGAGTTTATAATTTCAGGTTCATCAAGTGCAAAATTGGACAAAGGAAAGGGTAAGGTGATTTATGAGAGGGTGGGTTGTAGGACATCTCTAAGACTAAAATGTAGAGGACTTGGTGTTAAAATTCATGACAAACCTAGTGAGGAAAGAAAAAAAAAGAAGGAAAATGTGTTTACAAAGGTGATAGTATGTGGTTTAGAGGCTGTTGGTGGTGGGTTAGAGGCTGGTGGTGCTGTGTTAGAGGCTGGTGGTGGTGGCTTGAAGGCTGGTGGTGGTGTTGTTTGTTGGAGTATGTCCTACGATCAAGTGCATAACTCAAAGGTTTTAAATTATTAATTATATCCAATATAGTTTAGATAGTCATGATGCTTTGCTAGAAGCCAATCTTGACTTGTAATATTAATAAATATTTTAATATTTACTACTGAATTTGTTTGGACCTACAGGGTCACACCTAAACTACAATAACGATTAGTTAGTCTAGTGGAGACTAATATTATTTGATAATACAAATAAATACTCTATTACTAAAATAAAATGAGATAATTGTAATATCTTCTTATTTAGTAAAATATCAATTATAGGGATAATTGATTATATTAATCTTTGATTGATTGGAATCAATTAATTAAATGAGTAAGAAAATCAATCATGTGATGATTGATTGCCCTTAAGTAAGGAAAGCATTATTGTAACCTCCTTTATGAAAAAAAGGATTATATGCAAATCCCTTAAGTAAGGAAAGCATACATTACTGTATCCTCCTTATGAAAAGGATGGTACGCAAATCAGTAGGTTATAAAAGAATCATTTTGATGATTCAAGTAAAAGGTATGCTTAGCTGTGAAAAGGAAAAATAGGGGTGATACATTTTTGTTCTCTAAAAGTTACAAGAGAGTATTATATCAAAAACAATTAGTTATTTTAAGGTTCTAGCAAATCTAAAAGTCTAATCTTGATTGTGGTGGTGGACTACTTGTGGAGGGATTTCACTTGAGATTCTAGAGTTAACATCAACGAGGCACGCTACAAAGGTATAATAATTTAACTCCCTCCTGCAGATTCATTATAGTATTTTTAGGGTGTTCCTGGGAATAGGTTTTGTACAAATTGTTTGTATTTCCGCATCGTAAATCCTATTATTGTTAACATGGATGGGTTGGAGATTTTTGTGGAGGGTGAAGATGAGGATTTCACTCGATTCAAGGCTGAAGAAGAATGGGATCACACTCTCATTGATGATGGCCATGAGATACCAATGAGCCCTGTCAATGAGGAGTTGGACCCCGAAAAACCCTGTTTTCTGATTGTTCGAGGGGCGTATTAGTTGCTGCCTTGCTGGGCCATTAGAATTTTTTGAACTAATTTTTTGTTGCATTGTTGGGCCATGTAAATTATGATCAGTATGTAATTTTTTGTTTATGAGTAATGATTAACCTAACTTGTTAAGTATTAGGGAATGCCGTAATGGCCTAATGTTGTAATGTTTTACTTTTTTTTTCGTTGTAATGGATGTTGGAAACTTGGAAAGGGCCAAGTGGTAATGAAATCAAGAATTTTTTGGCAATTTTTTGTCCAATTTTTTTTTTTTTTTTGTTTATCTAATACTTTAATATGCTTTTATTTATTTTATTTCCAAAATTTATTAAATACTAAGTATTTAAGTTAGCTCTAAAACAGCATGTTATAATTTACATATAAACTCCAAAAATATTGTAATTTCTAAACATAACCAACTATAAATGGGCTACATAAGCTTTTACAACAGAAAATACTCATGAAGGATGAAAAGATCATAAGTTCATAACTTGCAGTCAGAAGTCTCAGAACTAGTGACAAATTGACAATTTTTTTTTTTGGAAGGGAAGTGACAAATTGATAATTAATCTAAGGAAGACTAAAATTCATAAGAAAAAAAACTAAAAATCCAATCTCCGCCTAATCAAGTACTACTACAAAGATTAATGTAATCTTATACGTTTTCAGTCTTGCACCCCAAAAACAAATAATTGGTGTTGGGTCGGTAACTCGGTATACTTTGGTCGGAATGGTGTTGGGTCGGGTTTAGTTGGATCGGGTGCTAACAGGGTTGGGTCGAAATGGGGTTGGGTCATAACTAGGTTGGGTCAGAACTAGGTCAGTGATAGCTGGGTTGGGTCACAATCGGGTTGGTGATAGTTGGGTTGGGTCACAACTGGATCGGTGATAGCTAGGTTGGGTCACAACTGGGTCGGTGATAGCTGGGTTGGGTCACAATTGGGTCGGTGATAGCTGGGTTGGGTCATAATTGGGTTGGGTGGTAACTGGGTGGGTTTAACTGGGTCATTGGCGGGTGAAGTTGGGTGCGGGTTATTTTGGGTTGGAAACAGGTTGGGTCTGGATCGTTATTCACGGGTGCAATTGGGTACGAGTAAAACTAGGTCGGCCCCACTCAGGTTGGGTTACTAACTCCACGGGTTAAACTGGGCACGGGTGAACGCTAGGTCGGAATGGGTCGGCTTTCCAACGACCACTCTCGGCTCGGAACAGGTTGGGTCTGGGTCGCTTGCGGGTTCACCCGTGGGTCGGCCCAGTTTTTGACACCTCTAACTATAGTGTTAGAGAATCTAATAAATGGTTCGACATATTAACCATAAACTTTTCTCTTCTTGCAGCATTATGTGAAATACTAAATGAGATATTGTCAAAATAAATATCTCAACGTTATACTAGGAAATATTGAAGCTTATATTGACAAAATAACATGAAAGGTTTTCAGATTTTTTTGATAGCTAGCAAGGAAGGAGCAATTTACCACATATATGTCAGTTTTAATTCTTATAGATATTCTATATATTTCGTATAATTGTAGAGATTGGCAGAAACTGTAGATAAAATAGGAGAGACATAAGGTGATCATTTGGGTAAATTATTTGTATTACATATGAACTCAAAATAATTATTTTGAAGTCATGATAGAATAATGTAAAAACAATCGAGTATAATTTAATTGGTACATTCTATACGATATTCTATGATATTTATCATTTTTTCATAAATCAAGTAAAATAATATTTTAAAATTAGGAGCAAAATTGATAAGAAATTGGCCTTTATCCATATGAGTTAGGAAGCGTGTAGCCTCCTACTTATGTGATTATAAACTAAATCAAACAAAAATAATAATTTTAATTATATTATTGTACACGCAATATTCCCTTTTTAGTACCAAGGATTTTGTATTATCCAAAATTATGTTATACTTTATATGATGATTGAGATGTAGCATATTAGTTAATAATTAATTGTACTACAATGTTCAAAAATCAAAATATACTACTTAATGGGAGAATTCAACTTTATAAGGATGTATATACGAAGTTCAATTTATATGATATAATGAGCAAAGCCAGGGAAGAATATATCATCATATAGATTGAATTTCGTTTATTAAGCCAAGCCAAGTTCCAAATTATGCAAAAAAAAAATAATCATAACTTGCTTATATAGCTTCTGTCAATCAAGGAAATAATTTGCATTTATGATATAATTGAATTATTTCTTATTGACTAAAACATAAACAATGAGTAAGATAATATAATTTATGTATGTGTTTTAGGGAGTTGGGGTTTACATATCAACATTTATTTTTGAAAATATAACTTTTTTTTTCTGAATAATTCGTTTACCGGAATTAAAAAGTTATAAGGATCTATCATATGTTGATGCGTGATCACATACCATTTTGCATAAAAAATAATAAAATGGAAGATATTTTTCATGCAGCTTGATTTCTTTGCCACATATATACCATGTCAGTTAAACAATATTATTAGGGGATTATTTGAATCTCAACCAAAGAAAAAATAAGCAACTATTAAGTTAAATAAAGTTAGGAGTTAATTAGGTGATCAGTTAAATAAGCATATATTAAGAAAATAATATGAGAGAGTATTATACTTATTATTTGAAATAAGTCATAAGTCAAAATCTTATAACACATTTAGTGGCGGATCTAGAATTTTACAGCTGGTGAGTCACCACCGTCCACAACAAAATATCAATCAATAATCAATGCTTGAATTTAAAACTTCATAAAAAGTTTTATTCTACAAGTAATACTCTGATCCAATTTTTCGAGATTAAACCATATTAAAAAAAATGTGTTTTCATTAAAAAAAAACCATAACTAAATTAAAGACGAACTAATTTCAAGCCAATGGGTACATTGGTACCATAACTTGAAGTTCTTCACCACATCCATCTAAACTTTTCTAATTTTATCAATTAAAACTCAGTAGGATATATTACCTCCTTGTAAATTAACAAAAACCATCAACAAATTACAAAATCAACAGAAAAAAAATGTATGCAAAGTGAATGGAAAAAAAGGTACATGTATGTAGATTATTGCAAACAATAGTGCCCACTGGGTGGCCTAATGCAATGGTGGTGCAAGGCAGCAAGATAGGGAGGTGAGAGGGATTGTAGATAGCGGGAACAAAAGTGGCTCAATGGTTGAGTACGAGATATGGTCAAATTGTGTGATTTAATTTGATCCTTTAAATGAAGCAGTAGGCAAAGCAGAAAAAAATTCAATCAATTTTTTTTAAAAGATTGATAATGGGTCACGTTATCCACAATGATATCAACTGCTAAACACACGAATCATAAGCCATTTCAAAGTAAATAAATACATGAGTATAAAACATTAAATCACAAGATACTATTTATACAATGATTTAAGAAAAACAACATAAAATCTTAAATTTATGGAATATTTAAAATTTACATTTATGTATATACTTACTTTTTTATTACTAACTTTTATATCATCTATTTGATAGATGTACGGGTTAATTTTCACACTGATTTTAGGAGAAATAACATAAAATTTTAAATTTAAAAGTGAAAACTCCCCGTGCAGCTGTACGAGTATAAAATTAAAATCATGACTAAGTGGGTAGTTACCAGTGAGTGGCCAAAGATGATGTATCAATGGTGCAAGAAGGTAGAATAAGACTTACATAAGCGGTTGTTGAAGCCAGCGTATGGCTGAGTGTTATTGGTGGTGCGAATTGTGAGTTTATCTTAGACTCTATGGGAAGCAATAGACAGAGCAAATACTATTTCTATCAACTTTTTCTTAAAAATATATGTGGGTCATGTGATCCACCATGGCATTAACAACATCAGCTACTGAACACACGAGTTATAAGTCAGTATCTAAAATAATCTCAATACATGATTATGAAATCTTAAATCACAAGTTAATATTCACCACCATGATTTTAGGAAAAACTTCTTAAAATGTTCGATTTATAAGACAAAACATTTCCCATGCAGTATGAACGTTGCACGGGAACTTACTGTTATTTTCGGAAGCAATGTCGGAGGAAAAATATCTATCCCAAGAATGACACTACTCCCGTCTAACTTCACTAAATTTCCTATCAGATTTGAGAGACGGTAATTTCCTTTTAATTAATGATTTGTTTTGCTATGACTATAAATAAAAGTCAATGACAAACTCTGTCTCATGTAGGCGTGTATCTTCCGATACCTGTTTTCAGCCATGGACAATTTTATGTTGTCGTTTCCAGAGGTACGAGCAAAAAGGGTCTCAATATCTTTATGTTTGATAAAGAACATTGTTTGCGTGCAAATATACCAAATGTAGTTTACAAGGAAGTGTTCGCAAACATATAAATTGATTTGGAAATTTCATTTGTGATTTTTGTTCATCACCACTTATACTTTATATTTTATGATTTTTTGTAATATGGAAAGTTAAGTCAATGTTATTATGCGACTTCTTTAAACTATGTAATAAAGCAATAAATACTCCCGTACATTATATACGGGTCTTTTTTTATGGGAACATTATATACGGGTCTTAATACTAGTAGTAGTATGTTTACAAATCTTTCTGTACATACATAAACAAAAACCCTCTCTTTGAATGCACTAAGTTCTAAAATGTCCTAGTTATAAAGGTGTTCAACGGTAAGGGGTACAGTCCTAATGTAGCCCATTTATAGGAGGGCTGGGTTCAAAGGTGATTGGGTGAAAAACAGACTATGCTAGAAATAAAGAGGATTGGGTGTTAAATGGGTTGTATACTTGTATTAGAAAAATGAAAAGGTTGGATTCTCTTCTAAGTTTTCTCCCAAATAATACACACTAAAATTCTCTCTCTTCTCTCCTCTCTCCTCTCTCCTCTCTCCTATTATATGCGATAATCATAAACTCCAAGATGAAATTGTTGCGTTGTAGAGAGATAACCTGGACGTTTTAGATAGGCGATTAGAGGAGGAAAGAGAAAAAGAATGGATTTTTCGATCTAGTGCAAACCGAAAAAGATTCCTTTACACAACAACCATAAAAGGAAAGACGAGACCAAAAAAAAAATGTAAAAATCTCCTCAATAATGTTCATATCTGTTTAACAACGAAGTTGAAGTGCGAGGTTTCCTCACTGGAGTTCCACAATGCTCCATTTTTTTGTTTTTTTTCCTCTCTCTTCCTTTTTTAGTTTTTGCTTTTTCTGGGTAACAAAAATCCCAAGTCCTAAACTATGGAAGCAAAATCACATAAGAGATAGGATAGAGATAAAAGAGTTTGTATATGTAATTATCTTTTTTACGCAAGTGTTAACATGTAATATGTGTTACCTCACAAAACACTAAAAATCCCCAAAAAAAAATTGCAAACGGGTTCGGTCCAGGTGAGGTTTCATGGGCTTCAAGCCTTCAACCCAACTTGACCCACTAATATTTTAACCATAGCCCATCTGAACCCGACCCATAAACAATTCTACCTTGTTAATAAACAATCTTAACACATAAAGCAAATTCAAGACTCAAACCTTTTCTGAAAATATTAGAATACTCCCAGCCGTTGCCCTCCTTGTAGGTTAAGAGGAAAGAGAGTATAAAAGTATCATTAGTTTATTAGGGGAGAGAAAAAATTTGGTCAAAAAATTAATGCCCAGCTTTTCATGATGGACCAAGAAAAAGAGGAGCAAAGAGGAATTGGAGGAGAGAGAAAATATGGTGGGGTAGGTGGAAGAATGAGAAAGTAATAAAATAATCAATAACCACAAACTGTAGGGCAACCATTGATTTTGCTCTTAGAGGTGGGCATGGGTTGGGCAAGCCCGCAGGCCAAGCCCATGAATAGGTCGGCCCGACCCATGCCCAGGTTTACTTGGTATATAAAAATAAAAACATACGAACTTTATATTTTGAGGCCAACTATATACATCATTAAAAACTAATTAGAATTTTAAAAACCTTAGCTCTATTATACTTCCTCCGTTTTACAATAAGTGAAACACTTTCCTTAATTGAAATAATCACAATAAGTGAAACCATGCTTCAAATGGTAAAAAAAGTTCACTCTTATTACAAATATACCACCAAAAAATAAGAGAGGACCACAACTTCAATACTTCTTCACTCTACTTTATTGTGGTTCCAACTTTCTCTATCTAAATTCTTTTGTAACTCTCCACTTTCTCTATGTTTCACTTATTGTAAGACGGAGGAAGTATAAGCCAAGGAGGAGGTGTGATGTCCCCGTTTGAAATGACTAGAGTACCCTCTAATAATTAAAGACAATTTTTTATTTTTATAAAAAATAAAAAATGAGAATCAGTGCAACTTGCCATATGAGTAAGTCAAAAATTAAATATGCAATCACCATTAATAACTTAACAAAATAGATTGACACAATCAATTCATGAAATTAATTAGAATCTTCAATCAAAATAGTTAGTGATATATCGTGACAACATAATACTTCGTATTTACAAAGTTCAAATAACATAGTTTATTAACATTTATAATCGTTAAAGAACTATACTAAAGTCGCTGATAAGGAATTATTATATCATCGACCAAATTTTTCAGTGACGGTATTGAACTGTTAAAAATCGGTCACCTTTAGTTTTAAAAAATAATAATATTTACAAAAGAACCCCAATAATATACATGAATACATCACTACCAAAATAATTTTAGATAAAAAAATATGTTCATTCGTGTATATAGCTACATAATGTTGTTGATGCACGTATCGCGTGCATATTTGGCTAGTAAATTTATATGCCAAGCATATCTCTATCCTATAAGGCAACTAGGGGGAAACCAAAATATAAAATCTCTATTATATCCTGACTGAAAAAATAAAAATAAAAAAGTGAAAATAAGTACTTAAATTAAACAGAAAATTAAAACAACAAATGTATTTAAAAAAACTGTAAAAGGAAAAAAAAACACTAGTAAAATGTGAAAGTCAATTGATCAGTTTCCACATTATTATTTGATATATTTTTTAAAATAAAAATCACTAATTCAAAAAGTAATAACTGACAATTTACAATTTTAAATTTTAAAAATTAAAATTTACACAACACTTTGAAAAGTTCTATTATCTTCTTTCTCCTCCATTGTAACAAGTCAGTATCTATGCCTTGCTCTTCATTCACCTCTACATTTAATGATTTTGAAACATTGATTTTGAAACTCTTCAAAACATAATCAGGTAACTTCATATTTTATCCAAGTTGAACGCGAAGATTTATTTTTCGGGATTATTTTATGTTTCCTCGTGGTTTATTATTTGGGCTTATTTTTCTTAACACATATATAAATACCTTCTTGGTCGTTTTTCTCTCTGAAGCTGTCTAGAGAAATTCCAACCCTAGAGTTCGGGAATAGAATTCTAGGGTGTTGTGTTAACCTTGAGGGCCTTCGTCATTGGAAGCCTACACCGGTATGGGGCCTCCATAAAGTTCAACAAGTTCAGTTGACAGATATCTGCAGATAAGTGTTACTTATTATATTATTTGTCAATATTGTTTACTTGTTCGTTCTTCAAGAATATTTCAGTCGTACTGATTATTTACTACAATTTAGAAGCGATTTCTTGATTGTTATATTTATGGTGATGTACAATTTGTTCTAACCTAATTTCAATGATCTACCTTGAAAATAATTTCTCGAGTATTGGGTAATTAAGGTATGGTTAGAAAGAAGAATCTTGTGCGTTAGTTGCAATGGTAATGTGAGAGCAACAGCAGTATCAAGTCTTAAACTTCCGATCACTCCACGTCATTCCCTCGCTGTCACTTATCGCCGGGAAATTCTCTAATTCCGGCCTCGAAAAACTCTAGTCTCCAGTGAATTCCCGGCGTGAATTGCCGACTTTCAATCCGAAATTCCGGCGGTAGCCACGAAGAGTCCGGCGAAATCAGCCGCGGAGAAAGATCGTTGTTCTCGCACCAGTGCTAGCAGTCGGAATTAGTCTCTTCCGATCGACGGTGATTAGAGCAGCAGATTGCCATCGTGAATGGAAATCGCAGATTACAACTGATGTCAATTGTTGATGGAGCAAGTGCGAAGAAAGCTAATACCAAGAAGAAGCAGAAGAAAAGGGGTCAGGAGATTTTAAGAGAGAAAATAATGGGATAAAAGTTGTTGATTTTGACAAAAATTCGACTCTTAACCCTTAAGAGTGATTGGGCTACCCGACTGGATGATCTGGATAAACGTCTTCAAGGATTATCTTCTCTGTGAACAATTGCGTTAGTCTCTTGTTTTGCGCCCCAGTTAAAAGAAAATTAAGAAGGAAGGAATAGAAAATGTCTTGAGGACCGTTGCTGGGCTCTGTCTTGCTATTTTTCTTTCTCTTGCCATAATATTCAGTTGATATTTATATTGATGATTGTTGGGAGTATTGCCGCCATTGCTAATGGAATTGCCCAACCATTGATGACTCTTATTCTGTGCTATGGCTGATTTTTGCATGATGACATTGACGTGATGACATAGTGAGTTTGACACTAATACGCGACGGGAAGATGCGAAGATTAAGTCAACTAAAATCAGTAATCGATTGTCCAAGAAAGGAAGGTGTTTTACCGACGAGATTCAGCTAATGCAGCGTTGGAGAAAATCAATTACATGAAGAAAGGAAGTAGATTCCGTCAGTTGAAGCTTTGATTAGGAGAATCTCCTATAATCAAGGAACGGTTACCATTGTAATTGCTTAGGAAATTAATAGTGCATTTAATCAGAAAAAGCCAAAGAGAAATATAAGGCATATGATATACAAAAGATAAGAAAAAAGGAGGGTTATTCAACTAGACAACGTTTTACACTTGTACTTAGAGAAAAACTTAAGCTGTAACGATTGTCGCTCATCTGGAACGAGCGACAGTCCCTGATAGTAGATTGGTGGAACCATCTCCACCCGCAGTTTTTACCTACCTTCATTGGGGTTTTCCGCGTCACCATTCTGTTGTTCTTCTTTATTCCCTTTGCATTCATTCCTTGCATTGTCATATTCATAATCTGGTTAAATCGTCCCTAACTTTAATTCTGTCGTAAGAGGCAAATTTCAGCATAAACAGTTTGGCGCCCACCGTGGGGCATAAACCAGATCAACTATTGTTTAAACCCATAAAATGGTCGGAACACCAAGTCTCGACGAAATGCAGAGGTTATATGACCAAATGAGAGCAGAGATGATCGAAATGAAGCAAGCTAATGAGTGTCTATCCTCTGACTTCTCATCGTCGTAGGAAAAGCTTCAAAAGTTGCAAGAGGAGTTAGCGTCATCCAAAACCTCAAAGGTCCAGCGTCGTGCCTATATGAATGACATCCCCCTTATGCAGAATTATTCTGATTCAGATGGCGCCGAATCTGAGAATAACGCAGAGCTCGAGGACGAAGAACCCTCGAATGACGCAAAAGAGAGCCCTGGCGAGGGAGAAGCAGATCCAATGGCGAATCGCATGATCTTGATTAAGAGGCAGGATAGGCGCCTAATGAAGCTCATGTCCCAGCTCCGTGGAGCTCCAACGCCAAGCATCGTAAAGCACCCTGATGGTTATGCGGCATCACCGTTCGTAGAGAGGATCTCAAAGGCCGCGCTCCCCAAAAAGCTCAATCTGCCCGTCCTCGTTGCCAATTATGACGGTTTGACTGATCCAGGCGAGCAAGTCCCCCAATACAAGCAGCGGATGTGGCAAGCGTCAATTCCTTGGCACCTGGTGGAAGCCTGTATGTGCAAGTCTTTTGGGGCTACGCTCACCGGTCCTGCCCTCAAATGGCTTGGGTCCCTTAAGCCAGGAAGCATCATCAATTTTTCCACTCTAGTCAACAAGTTTTATGAGAAATTCGAAGGCAGTCGCAGCCTGGAAAAGCAGACGAGCGACCTATATGGCGTCGTCCAAGGACCTAAAGAATCTGTTCGCGATTATTATAATCACTTTAATAAAGAGATGAGTAGCATTAAAGATCTTGATACTAAGACTGCTATTGAATGTTTCAGGAAAGGTCTAATTCTGCGATCAAAACTCTACAACCGTCTAACGAAGTATTTGTGTCAGACGTTAGTCAAGTCACGAGCATTGGCACAAATGAGGCTGGAAGAAGACGATGCCATCCTCAACACTATATCAACGCGTCGTGCACCAGAAAATCCCAACGACCGGAAGGCTTTCGTCCCCAAAAAGAATAATTGGCGAAACCATCCGTACAGTCGCCCAAATCAGGTAAACAATATTACTGACGTTGTCGATAATACAGGTAGTCACGCAAGGACAGAGTCGTCGACCTTCCCAGATCTCGAGTCCTATGGATTCTCTATCGACGTCAGGGGGCGTCGTGAATGCCTATACCAAGATCGGAGCGCCCGTTCGATGGCCAAGAAAGAGTCACCGACCAGACGCGCAAAAAAGATCAAACCAAATGGTGTCAATTTCATCATGATCATGGTAACAAAACGGAAGAATGCATCGCGTTACGACGAGAGGTCACGTTCATGCTCAATAAGGGACACCTTCAAGATCTCCTGAGCGACAAAGGCAAGGCGTCCTTCGAAAGAAATCCTGCACAGCCAAATCCGCCTGCGTCACCGACGCACGTAAAGGTAATCAATGTAATTTCTGGAGGGTCTGATGTGTGTGGACTAACGTACTCCGCAGCAAAAAGGCTAGCAAGAGAGGGTACTCCCTCGTCCGTCGTTTTCAAATCTTGCTGGTCTAAAGAAGAACGCAAACTGGAAGCAATGGCGTTCACCTTCAACGGCGATGACGTGTGCGACGTGGAGCACCACGATGGACTGGTCATATCCTTGACTGTTAGTAATTGCCTTTTGAAGCGAGTATTGGTAGATGGAGGCAGCTCAGCCAATATCATATCCAAAAGCGCCCTCGAAGGTATGGGACTGTGTGATATATTACTAAAAAATCCACTCTTTTAGTTGGTTCCAGCGGAGAAGCCCAACACACCGTCGGAGAAATCACATTTCCAACGTTGGCTAAAGGCGTCAATCTGCCAACCAGATTAAATGTTGTGGATTGCCCATTCGCATACAACATCATCCTCAGCACTCCATGGATTCACAAAATGAAGGCTGTCCCGTCAACTTATCATCAGAAGTTGAAGTTCCCGACCAAATGGGGGGTCCAAGAAATAAAGGGCGAGCAAAAGTCCGTGAGAGAATGTTATAGCTCATCGCTCAAACCTCCAAAGGCAGTCATCTAGCAATTAAACAATGGATCACCACCCGACGCACCCAGTGAGCAGGACGTGGATGAAGTGATGCTCGATCCATCCATCCCAGATCGCGTCGTTCGAATCGGAGCGACGTTGTCGCAAGAAATACAAGGTCAGTTAATTGATTTTTTAAAGGCTAATCAAGATTGTTTTGCCTGGTCCTATGAGGATATGAAAGGAATCAGTCCCGACGTTATAACGCATAAACTCAACGTCGATCCCGATTACAAGCCAGTAAAACAGAAAAGACGCAAATTCGCGCCTTAGAGGAACCAGATCATCAACGACGAAGTCCAAAAGCTGATCGACACTGGAAAAAATCGTGAAGTAAAATACACAGATTGGCTAGCCAATGTCGTGGTCGTGAGCAAGAAGAACGGGAAGTGGAAAGTCTGCATAGACTTCACGGACTTGAACAAAGCGTGTCCCAAAGATCTGTTCCCTCTCCCTCATATTGATGCGATGGTTGACGCGACAGCAGGCCACGAGCTCTTGACGTTCATGGACGCGTATTCTGGATACAATCAAATATTGATGCATCAAGACAACCAGGAAAAGACAGCGTTCATCACCGACAAAGGTATATATTGTTATAAGGTTATGCCCTTTGGTTTGAAAAATGCAGGTGCCACCTATCAACGATTGGTCAACCAGATGTTTAAAGACTAACTGGGCAACACTATGGAAGTGTATATAGACGACATGCTCGTCAAATCCAAACAAGCAAATGATCACGTCCAACACTTGTCAGAAGCTTTCGACGTCCTACGAAGGTACGCCATGAAATTAAATCCTACTAAGTGGACATTTGGAGTGTCTGCAGGAAAGTTCCTTGGGTACTTTGTAACACAACGAGGAATCGAGGCTAGCCTAGATCAAATAAAGCCCTCATCAATATCCAATCCCCAAGGAACGTCAAAGAAGTGCAGAAATTAACCGATCGCGTGGCCGCGTTGAATCACTTCATATTCCGGTCGTCTGAGAGATGTCACTTATTTTACGACGTCCTGAGGAAGAATAAAGGCTTCGACTGCTCGCAACAGCATGAAGACGCGCTACAAGAACTCAAAAAATACCTAGCGTCACCACCACTTCTGTCAAAGCCTAACGACGGAGAAACGTTGCAGCTTTATCTTGCTGTGAGCAGTGTATCCGTCAGTGCTGTCCTGACCCAAGAAGCAGAAAGTTAACAGCTCCCAATCTTTTACGTCAGTAAGTCTCTGCTAGACGCAGAGACCAGTTATTCCTCATTGGAAAAGCTCATCGTAGGTATAGTAGTTGCTGTTAAAAAACTTAGGCACTATTTTGAGACACATACTGGTATTGTTATGACTAACTATCATGTCAAGTCTGTCTTGCGACGTCCTGAGTTGACAGGATGCATGGGTAAGTGGGCGATAGCGCTCAGTGGATACGATATTCATTTTCGTCCCAGAAAAGCCATAAAGTCACAGGCATTGGCAGATTTTGTGGCGGACTTTAGCCCTGAAGTAGAGAAGCTCGCAGATGACGAAGTCGCACAGATTAACCATGTAGACCGTGAACCTTGGGTATTATTTGTTGACGGATCCTCCAATTTTCGTGGTGCAGGTCTAGGTGTTGTGCTAAAGTCGCCACAAGGGGGCAAGGTAGTACGAGCCATTTGCTGCGAATTTAGAGTAACAACCAATGAGGTCGAGTACGAATCACTTATAGCAGGAATACCGTTAGCAGAAGACATGGGAGCAAAAGCGTTAAAAGTCTTCAGCGACTCATTGCTAATAGTTAGCCGAATCAAAGGAGAATTTGCGACGAAAGATTCTAAAATGGCTATATACTTAGAGATAGCTCAGCGAAAGAGTAAAATATTTAACCCGTTTGACATTTTGCAGATACCAAGGGACTAGAATACGCTGGGAGACGCGCTGGCCAACCTTGGATCCTCCTTAAGGGACATTTCAATCACTTCCTTCCCCATAGTCCATCTAGCGAATCCCGCAGTCGCCAGGAATGGTGGAAAAACCATCGCGACAAAGACTGAACGTCTTCAAGACGACGGCGGCAACGACCCCAATGCTGATCATGATGTCGCAAATGACAAAGGCGAAGCCACAAAAACGAATGACCTTGATAATGAGGAGGTAAGTGTCAATTGGACAAAACCATTTGTTGACTATCTTACTAACGACATACTTCCAGCAGATAAGGCAAAGGCGCGCAGAATCCGATTTAAAGCGTCGCGATACGTGCTCATTCAAGGAGTATTGTTCAAAAAGTCTGCCGCAGGCCCCTACATGCGTTGTTTGGAAAAAGATCAGTGGAAGCAAGTCTTAGAGGACCTACATGAAGGGACATGTGGGAACCACTTAGGAGGACGTAGCTTATCCAACAGAGCGTTGCGTATGGGTTACTATTGGCCTACAATGAAAAAGACGCGATAAGGTATGTCACCAAGTGTGATAGCTGTCAACGACACGCAGGTATGACGCATAAATCCTGCGAGATTTTACATCCTTGTTTAACACCTTGGCCTTTCATGAAATGGGGCATGGAAATAGTTGGCAAATTACCTCCAGCCCCAGGTCAAAAGGTCTTTATGTTGGCACTAACTGATTACTTTTCTAAATGGATAGAAGCAGATTCTTTTCAACAGGTACGCGACAAGGAAGTGATCTCTTTTATACATACTAACATAATTTGCAGGTTTGGTGTCCCGTCCGAAATAATATGCGACAATGGGTCGCAATTTATTAGCAATAAAATGAGGTATTTTTGTGACGAATGGAACATAACGTTGTTAACGTTAACGCCAAGGTATCCGCAAGACAACGGACAGGCTAAGTCTAGCAACAAGACGATCATTGATACCCTGAAGAGATGACTTACAGCCAAGAAGGGAAAGTGTGCAGAGGCACTGCCTTCCATCTTATGGGCTAATCGCACGACACTGCGCACTGCGACAGGACAAACGTCGTTCTCATTAGTGTATGGGTGTGAAGCTGTTCTGCCATTTGAAGTGAACGTCCCGACCGCTAGGGATGGTTTAATGACGGAGCAGCAAAACTACAACGAGCTTGTCAATGATCTGGATACCATTGAGGAGTTGCACGATGCAGCGTTTGTACGTATGGCGGCTCAGCAGCAAATAGTCGCAAGGAGTTTCAACAAAAACGTTCAAGCAAAATCCTTCATTAAAGGCAATTGGGTCCTAAGGAAAGTGTTTCAAAACACACAGAGGGTTAACGCCGGCAAGTTAGGACCTAAATGGGAAGGACCACACCAAATTAGTAAAGTAGTAGGCAATGGAGCCTACCAATTAGTCCAACGTGACGGAAGCTTCGTGCCACGTAGTTGGAACGCTACGCATCTCAAGCAGTATTTCTTCTAGTAAAGTTATTTGTTACGTTATCTTTGTAGTCTGCAAGAAATAAATGACATGTCAATGTCGCTAGTTGTTAGCGACCCTAGTGTTATCTCACTGTGTTTTGTTGTCTTTTTGGAAAGTCACTCCCATCTGTTTCAATAACGTCGCAACGGTCTTACGACGCGACAAGCAGACGTGTCCTTTATTACACAGTAAAATAAAAATGATGTTGTCACTACCTACAATCTTTCAGTTTTTCCTTGCTTCAATAAATGTATCACGACGGATATCTTGCCATTAAGTGCCACGATTGTCTGCGATGTTCCACCTATTTTCCTAGCAGTCACATGTAAGTGTTTATATGTTTTTTACATATGTTCTAAGTCGCTACGTCCAAACGTTTCGTCTAAACGACCAATGAAGGCTGACTAAGCGCCTGGCTATGTCCTTATAACGTCTGAATAACGACAGAAATGCACGCATGTCACACGAACGAAAAACATAAGATTATTTTTTTAAAAAAAGTTACACACATTTGTCAAAAGTTATGGTCACCCCCATGGGTGACCCAAAAGTATAAAAGAAAGAGTCACTCCCTTGAGTGACGTAAAAGAAAGTTTGGTAAAATTCTAAAAAGACAAACGCAAAAGAAGCATGAAGTAAAACAAATAAAGACTAGGCGTCCAGGTTCTTGTCAGTTTCCTTCTCTGGTGACATCGCAGGTGGAGGAACGGTGGCTGAGGCCTTCTTCTCAATTTCCGGCTCTAGTGGCAAGTTTGACGCGATGAAGCCGGCAGAGGACGGCATATTTTCGTCCACCTTGGGCGGAGAATCCACCTTCGCAGCCAGTTCGTCTCCGTCCATTAAATCCTTCATCTCCCCCATGTATTTGAGGTAGAGATCTATGTCCCTTTGCGGCGTCCAGGACGCCGTCTCTTTCATCAAAAATTGATACATTAGCTTGGCCCTGACCCTAGTAGTTACCTCAGCTTCGAGCAAATCCAGCTCATTCTTTTGTGCGTCAATCGTTGCTTGGAGATCCTTGATTTCCTAACGTGATGAATTTTCTAGTTTGGTCGCCTTGACCCTTATTTGTTCCAGCTCGTCTCTATTTTTCTTTAGAGTCTCTTCCATGGTTTTTATGGATGTCTTATAGGACTCCACTTCAGATTCCTTGGACTTTACATCCAATCCAGCTTTGTCAACCCTTTTCTTCATAGTCTGATGACCCTTCAGCAGTGTCGACATCTCCCTCTTAGCCATAAAGAGAAAAGATGCGTGTCAGTTCGTAATTGTAAATTATTGTTAACCGACGTAACAACCATAGTTAAACCAAGCGACCTTACCTGGAAGAGAAGCTCCAAGCCATCCGACATCATGCGTGGGAGGGTGTGCCCCCTTATCCTCTCCTCAGCGTTAGGAAAGAGGAATCTGTCGGCCTCCGACCATATTGACCTTTCCAACGACATAAAGTCGTTGGGGACGGTCACAATGTATGATGGCCCACCCTTGTCAGGAGGGGCCAGGAACTCAGTTTTGCGCGTCTTTGACGCAATATCTTGTTCGTCGTCCAGATGGACGACGATTGTGGTGTCTTTCTTCATCGACGCAGACACAGTGTCGGTAGAAGACTCCCTCTTGCGCTTGTGCAGCATCTCTGCTAACGCCTAGCTGTCCATACTTCCTCTAAGACGCGATTGTGATGAACCCGTCAGCGAGTGTTAGTCGTTAGGATATTCTAAATGTCGTTAAAATCTAAAACAAAGGAAAAAGGCAAATTTACAAGATGCCATAGATGAGCAGCTGTCTTAGTTGGCAAATAGGATTCGTCTGAATTGTCTGTCTTCCTCTGGCTTCTCCAGAAATTTGTCACAAAGACTCTGAGATTCGTCGCGAGGCGTTAGTAATTTTGGGTTCAGACCTGCAGAAGAAACGATGTAAGAGTGGTGTTAACGACACGACGAAAAGGAAATAACGATTGAAATTAAACAAACCTTCTGTGTTCCAGCCACCAATCAGGGATTTTCCAGCTTCCCCTAGAGACGATTTCTTCACAAAATCGTATTTGTTGTTCCATCCTCTGTCGTTTGATTGAACTCCCCCGACCAAAGGCTCTAATCTTGCTTTGGCATGAAGAGATATCATATTCTTGGCCTTAACCCTAATTTCATAGTACAGTAAGAGGTCGTGAAGAGTAAAGGCTTCTTCCCAAGACGCCGTCACTCTGTCGATGTCGCTCAGAATTCGCCAAACTTGGGGCATTATCAGCCCTGGGCTGATCTGATAAATCTGCATCAAGTCTCTGGCTAGGGGGGAGAAAGGAAGTCTCAGACCTATCTTAAAGGGGTATTCGTAAAGCACCACCCAGGTGGTGGGGCATGTCTCCGGTAATTCAGACGATTCTACATTCCTAATAACTGTGTCGACAAACAAGTTTCCTAACTCTAGGAACCTCATCATATCTTCCTCAGTCATGGCCGACTGTTTATCCTCGTTTTCACTCCTTTTTTCTACGACCTTTTCTTTTCCCCTCGGCTTTTCCTAGTTTTTCACAAAAGTCCTAATACTATGCCTACTAGGGGCCATGGACGCGATTGAAGAAGAAAGAAAAGTGCGAAACAAAAAAATTAACAAGCAATAGGAATTTACCTGGCACTAGAGATCGGTTTTCCGACGGAGAAACTTATGAAAGTTATGGAAGTATTTTTGCTTTAGAGAGAGAAAGATCGGGTGGATTGAACTTTCAATCACATGCGGTATTTATACCCCTAAGAGTAATCATTACTCTAGGGTAATGGGTAGAAATTAACAGCTCTTTAAAATTATCTTTTTGCGGTGTAACCTTTGGGTTGCCTTGTGGGTATTTTTTATCTAGGTTACACCACAATATCTTTTCCTTATCTGACGCTCAAGATTTTTTAGCTAAATATTTTGATTACGTTACAAACATTTCATTTGACAGGGTTTTTTGATTTTTTAACAATTGTCTCATGGTCTTTGTGTTACCCCGTTTCGGTAATTGGGGGCAAATTGTTATGGCTGATTTTTGCAGGATGACATTGACGTGATGACATAGTGACTTTGACAATAAGACGTGACAGGAAGATGCGAAGACTAAGTCAACTAAAATCAGTAACCGATTGTCCAAGAAAGGAAGGTGTTTTACCCGACGATAATTCAGCTAATGCAGCCGTTGGAGAAAATCAATTACATGAAGAAAGGAAGTAGATTCCGTCAGTTGAAGCTTTGATTAGGAGAAAATATCCTATAATCAAGGAACGGTTACTATTGTAATTGCTTAGGAGATTAATAGTGCATTTAATCAGAAAAAGCCAAAGAGAAATATATGGCATATGATATACAAAAGATAAGAAAAAAGGAGGATTATCCAACTAGACGACATTTTACACTTGTACTTAGAGAAAAACTTAAGCTGTAACGATTGTCGCTCATCTGGAACGACAGTCCTTGATAGTAGATTGGTGGAACCATCTCCACCCGCGGTATTTACCTACCTTCATTGGGGTTTTCCGCGTCACCATCTCTGTGTGTTCATCTTTTTATTCCCCTTTGCATTCATTCCTTGCATTGTCATATTCATAATCTGGTTAAATCGTCCCTAACTTTAATTCTGTCGTACGAGGCGAATTTCAGCATAAACATTCTGGTAATTTCTGCTAGCCGCTAGAGTACCAAGTTTGGAAGCAGAAAGAGAAGTGGTCGAGCACCTGTTTTTTAACAATGAGACTCCATCATGTTTAGGGAAGTTTTTCTTTAATTTTTTAATTATCATAACTCTAACTCTGCATAAATTACTTTATGTGTTCCCCTTGCTTATGTAATACTAGCCTTCTATGCACGCGATGCGTGCGTCGATTGTTTGGGTCTGTTCTGAATAAATTTCATTTAGATATAATTTTAGAAGTGTGATTTATAATTATTATGTTACAAACGAATGGAAAGTGCTTAGAAATTGTAATGAATATTTAGATGTAAGGTCTTATAGTCAAATTTAATTTGTAATTTTTTTAAATTAAATAACCATTTTTATCATTGTGTCAAGTTACTTTGTTAATGCTTATTTAGTTTAATTTATCATTAAATTTTTTACCACATCTTTAAATTAGGAAAGGATTTTATCGAATTACATATTTAGCCAAGGACAAAAATGATTTTTTAAAAGGGGACACCGTAACTCCTCCCTTGGCTTATATAATAGAGATTTGTGTTTGCTGATATGTTAGTCAACATGGGGGAAGAGTTAAAGTTGAGACACCCAAGCAAGTAAACGGGAGTTAAAGGAGTGGCAACTGTGTGGAACTCAAAACACCTTTTGGCAAAAGGGAAGTTCAAATCTTTTAGCTTATTTGCATAATTAATTTTATGTGACCCTCTGCCTAGTATTTGTTATATACTTCAGTTTTGGCCATTATTGTGTTTTTTTTGGAAAATAAGTTAATATATGGGATTATCAACTTATTTAGTTAACCTCATAAGGTGATTGTGGGGGGAGGAAGACAACTTCCGTGGGACTTAATAATGTTTGGAACTCCTGTTTTGTTTCTTTCTTTGAGTTATGAGTTTTTTTTATACTTCTGCTTGTTGTATTCTATATGTTGAATACATGACCTACTTTTGGTTTTTTAGAGTTGCCTTACAGTATTCTTGTAGAGTTTAAATTATGAACCCTGCTTAGTCAACTGGACTTTTGGATTGAGTGAATAACCTTTCGGGTTTAGTAGCTGGAACTCTAGTGCTAAGTCGTGTCTCGAAGTGATACCATACTTGTGTCTATTAGGGTTATTGAATTATTTGAGTTAATTCTTAAGGACTTAGTTTCTTTGGTAAACTTGGAGTAATGATTGGTAAATGTTATCACGTTTCATGTGTTGATTGATTAGAGGCTAGCATTCCTTTTGCTAAGGGTCTAGGTGAGACCATTTGGGACTCCATGTTTGAAAGCAGAAGTTTGATATTAAATGTGACTTTGTGCCAAGTGAGTAAAATCATTCAAGGTTGAAGGGACATGAGGGTTTTAAGAGGATTATGAGTATTCTTCAAACCATCTTTGAGTGTTGTATCTCATGTGGGGGTTGTCGTCATTTTTACCAAGTTATGGCTTGTGTAAGATAAGCTAAGGAGTTTGTTGGTTATTCCCCCCCTGTGTGAACAGGGTTAAGGTAGTAACCTGGAATGTTCATACTGTGGGGTTTCTAACTATGGTTGGATTTCCATCGTTCTTTCGTAAAGATGGCATGAGGATTTAGTTCTCTATGGTTGTTGTTGTGCTGAATCTGATGATGTGTTTATTTCTTCTTGAATGAACTTTGTTGGATGAATCTCATGATATTGTTGATGATTTGTTTGTTACTGTTATGATTGTTCAGTAGTCATGATTATGTGTTTGCTGCCTGATTATCTTCAGTGTCTCTCCTAGTAATGTTGATGTGTAGTTTAGCAAAGGAGTAACAACAGGTCAATTCTCTAAGTTAGCAAAGTCCAGTCTTGCTTGTAACCTTCGTGGTTAGAAAGTTGACATTGTTGATCAACTATGTGAAGTCTAGGGCTTAGTCTCTAGGGGTGATGATCAATTCACAAAGGGATTTTATGACTTATGATTGGGGTTAGTGCTTAGAGAGAAGCAAGCTTGAACATGACTCATTAGTGATCTGTCATACTCGTTGTATATGTCTTTGCCGAACCATAGTTGATACTCTAGCTGTGTGTTGACCTTCAATAGACTTTGAACTTGTAAGCTTGAAAAGCTATGGGCAAAATACATGATTATGAGGTTCATTAATGTTTTGATATTAACCTATGTAGTTATCTCACCTGTTGCTAAGTTTGCCTAGGCCAGTGGCTGTTTTTGCACTTGGGATCGTGTTTTTTGATTGCGTATCAATTTGATTCGTAAAGTGCATACATGAGTGGCATCTTAAAGAAGGAAGACTCATTAGATCTTTCGAGATTTGGAGCTGACCTGTGAGGTTTCCTTGGTGAAAAGACTTGAATGGTCTGTAGGTGGTTTATGGTTTATACCACTATCTTATTTGTTCGGTGTTCACACTCTTGATGTCTTTATGAAAATGAAGGTTTCAACTCTTAAGTCAAGATGGAAGTTAGAGATGAGGTAATCCATGTGGTTCATGGATGGAAAACATGGTTTGAAACAGGTTCAACTTGAAGGTTGAATAGTTAGCATGAAATGCTATGTGTTGTATACATGTTTATGAACTAGTTTCAGAAAGTGATTTTCTAAATGATTATGCGTATATATGTTATCATATTATTCTTGACTTGTTGCATTGTTGAGGAAATGCAAAGTAAGATGTGTTACAGAGTCAACCATAAGATTAAGTTCATTGAGTTGAAGTGCTTGAGTTAAGAAGTCGACGGGTAAGGAAATCATTGACATATAGACACATTGTGGCATACAATGTGATGTTGTACGTGGCATACAATCCAATTTTCCCTCCATCGTACTCAAACTTCATTAACATCGGATGGGTTACAATAACAACTTTGATGTGGTTCAAGGTGGGTCGTCCGAGAATGACATTGTAAGCCGTCAAATCTCGTACCACCAAGAACTTAACAAACAGCGTCCTGGAAGCCTCTTTGTCCCCTACCCTGACGGGCAAGGTGACAGTTCCTATTGGGTGAATGATTCCTCCCCGAGATCCAATGATGGAATGGTTGACTGGGACCAAGTTATTTTCGTCAAACTTCAATCTTGACAGACGATCCGCACTGATGATATCGGTAGAACTTCCCGCATTAATCAAAATTCGTCTTACCCTCAGGTTTGCTATTTTCATCTCTACCACCAACGGGTCGTCATAGGGAGTTCTTATCTTCCCGCGATCCAGCTCGCTGACAACAATCTTAAGGAAAGGGTTTGATTCTGCCTGATTAGTAAGCATTACCTGGCCGAGTTCCCGTAAGTAATTATTATGGTCGCGGTTGGTAGGACCTCCTACTGCAAAACCTCCAGATATCACTAGCACTACATCTTCATCAGTGCTTTCATCCTCCTTTCTTCGGCCTTGATAATTATCTCTCTTCTGAAATTTTCTACCCGCTTGAGGTATATAGAAATTCATCTTACCTTTGCGAGCTAAATCTTCCAAAGCTCTTTTCAAATGCTTGCATTCGTTTGTTTCGTGGCCACAATCCTTATGGAAATGGCAATATTTGCTTTTAACCCTATTTTTGTAAGGAGTCTTCATTTTGGCTGGCGCTTTTAGCTCATACGGATCTTTTATCTCCATAAGAATGGAGTATTGATCTTCGCTGAATTCTATCGGCTCGGCCGATGTTGCTGGTTCAGTTCTTTTGCTTCTCTTAGATGAGGTTGTCATTGAGGTCACCGCCCAAGTTTCAGCTTTCTTGGGGTTGCTTTTCTTTGGCTGAATTGCCTCTTCAATATTTTTTGTTTCCGGATGCTTTGCTTCCGCACAAACTTCCGTAGCATGTATAAATGCCTCTGCTTCTTGAAGAGCTTCGGTTAGGGTGGAGATCTTCTTCTTTACCAACTCAAACTTAAAGCTTCTTGGCCTTAGACCCCTAATGAAGGCGTCAAAGGCCACCCCTGCATTCAGATACTGGATCTGCAATGCTTCTAGGTTAAATCTCTTCACATAGCTTCTCAAGGCTTCTTTACGCCCTTGGATGACCTTCCCCAAATGCATGATGGTCTTCTGCTCCTGCCGGTTTGCTACAAAGTGGCTAGTAAACAAGATACTAAGCTTAGTGAAATTATTCACCGAGTAAGGGGGAAGATTATTGAACCACTTTGACTGCTGCTTGCTTCCCTTTTGACAGTTGCTTGGTCATTTCCTGCCTAGGAGGCTGGCTTGTCCCTGGATGATTCTCCTAAGACTGCCCCCTATTCGGCACCACAGCGGCTGATCTGGGTTAACCTGAAAAAACAGCATGTTGTTTTTGATTTGTTCCTCCATGACAGCGGCCATCCTAGTCTGGAAGTCATTCAAGACAGTTTCTAGATGGGCATCTCTCACTGGACGCTCAGGATTTCCTTGAATGACGATCCCTGCTCCGTTCAGAGAGACGGACAGCAGCAAAGGGCCTATCCCTTCCTCTAGGTGGCCTTTCATCACCCACCGTATCTTCCACTTGAATATGAAAACTTCTATTCCTAATAATATTAGATGAGTGACAATCAGTCATTGTTGCGTCTCCCCATAGACGGGGCCAAATGTTACGTAGTGCTTGACTCGTAAATAATACTAGTATCCTCAACAGTAGGTTCAACAATATGAGACTTGTGCAACAATGCCTGTACTCAAAATCCGATCCTGAGCTCTGCCTTCAAACCTGCAAAAAGGGACCCACCCTGGAGGTTTGGGTGGTATTTCCCCCTCTAAAGCTTAAGTCAGGTATTAGGAGTATAAAGGAACTTTAAGAGAGAGAGAGTATTTATGGCATAATAACAGTACTGTGCTCTGAAAAACGTAGCTTTCCCCTGATTTCAAGGACTATTTATAGTGTTTGAAATGACTGATGTACTTTGTTGTCACCCTAATTTGGGAGCACCTGATTGGCTAAGCAATAATGCTGTGACATGTTGCGATCACTGATTGAAGAGTAGACATCACCCTTTTACACAAAGATGCTCTTTGTGTTTACTGGGCCTAAGTACAGTTTGGGCCATAAGAAGGGCTTTAGTACACCTTTCTTCAGAAAAATGTACTTTAGTCCATACAAGCTTATGATCCATGTACTTTACCACAGTAGAAAAGTGCCAATTGTAGGGCTGCGATGGGGCCACGTGTCACATTTATAGCCGTTGATTTTTAGGCTACAACAAATGCATTTCAATATTTTATAGGAAAAAAAAATATATAAATTGGATAAGCCTATAGTTATAATTTAAATATATAACCTAGTTTTGTACCTAATTATATTAAAGTTTAATTTTGTTTTATTTTTGAAATAAATAAAATAATAAATCGGATTTTGAGTTGAAAATAGATCCTTTTAAACTTAGGATTCTCATCCTATAAATAAGAGAAGAAGAAAAAAAAAGAAATTAAAACCCTAAGTTTTCTAATCAGTTGTAACTTATTTTCTCTCCCAAGAAACTTTTCTCTCTCCTCCTATTCTCCTTTTGTGTTCTTTTCTTTCTTCTCCCCTACACTTCCTCATTCTTCCCTTTGTGTTGTGCTAAGCCTTCAAAAGCATGCGAGGATCTACTGTGGGAGTGTTGTTCAAAGCCATCGAAGGTGTGATGTGTGTGTGTTGTGTGCGAAGCGCTGTGCGAGATTCAGGAGGGTGAAGGTGCGAGGCTTCGAGTGTGGTGTACAGGGGCAGACCTATTAAGGGTCCTGGGTGGCACGTGCCCCACCAAAAAAAATCGGATTCTTTCGACTTTTAAAGTCAAGCGAATTGTTATAATAGCTTAAAATTAAAACGCACGCAATATATACATATGATGCAACTTGGTCTTGTGGTTCTCTTAGTAACTTGTAATTTGCTAGTTATTGCGGCACAGGTTCGACTCCCCTATACGCAATTTTGCTTCCTTTCTTTTCTTTGTCTTTTTTTTTTCTTTTCTATCTTATTTGCTTGATATCTTTTCTTTTCTTTACTTTTTTCTTTTGTTTTTTCTTTTTCTTTTTTACTTCTTACTCTTTCTCTTCTTTATTTTAGCATTTTTTTCTTCGCCATTTCGAATCTACATTTCATATTTTAAATAATATCCATCTTCGTGAATTCTAGCTCTAAGTTTAACCATTTTTTTGGTTTATGATATAACGATTACTTTTTCCTTCATTTACAAATAAATGCAACAATTTGACTTTCGATATTATTCAAATATATTAATTATGACCCAGATTTATTTACAAATATTTAAATATAAATTTTACTATTTAAAATTTTGTTTTGATTTCTATTTATATTAAATAAATTTATATCAGCTTCTTATAAACTTTAGTAACAAATTGAAATAAAAGTTGCATCTCTTGATGAATGTGAAAGTCAATATGTTAAATATATTAAAAATGGAGATAGTATTGAATACTTAATATTATTTATTAAGGTTGTGAAAATTAAAGTGTTGCATTGTTTTAAAATATGATATTATGATTTTTCTTTTGTAATTTGGTGCCCCACCAAATTCAAAATCCTGGATCCGCTCCTGGTGGTGTGCAAAGCGATGTGCAAGAATCAGGAATACCGATATGCGAGGCTTCAAGTGTGCGTGCGAGTCGTGGTCGTGCGAGGCCTGGAGGGTGTGTGCAATGTCGTGCTAGTTGACGAGTGGTGCGGGTGTGCGAAGTGTGGTTCGAGGTTTGCGGGTTGAGTAGAGGATTGTGCGAGTTGTTGTCGAGCGCGAGGTTCGAGTTTCTCGAGTTGTGACTCGCGGTCCGCTGCCTAAGGCCGACCAGTTACAATTTGTACTCGCCGGTGGTGCCGCGTGGTGGTCGGCGTTAGTCGAGTTCTTCGGTGGCCATTCTTTCTCTTTCACTACTACAAAAAATGGCAAAGATAACTGTTAAATAAGGCTTTACATAACACTTATGAGGTGTTATCCAAGTCAATGTAATGTAAAGTAAACATAACACCTGACAAAAGTGTTATGTTTGCCAGAGAAAACATAACAGCCATTTATAATACACGTTATACCGTAGATAACAATTTTGTAAATAAGTGTTATGTTTGCTATTTATATGACAAATTGGAAGAAGGAAAATTTAACACTTATCTTGAATAACTGTTATGTTTTCCTATAATATATTAACATATATTACCTATAACTGTTATCTATGATATTTGTTTTTTTAATTATCATATTCTCACCTGTGAGCAGGCGTTAATTGCAGCAGCTCAAAAATTTCGTACAGTACCTGCTATATAATACAAACCCATAGGATCTTACAACCAACAAATTGAATCCCAAAATTTTTATTTCACAATATAATTCAACGAATATTCATAATTCTAAACATCCAAAAACTACTATATATACAAATCAATATTAATCTAAATCATAAACAATCAAATCTAGACTAGCCACATCCACATGATATTAATATCCAAATCCAAAAATATAATGTACATCCAAAAATGGATTAAGGTAAAAAAAATTAGGCGGGAAGTTAGAACTCATTCATCATTTGTGCTTCTTGTTGATCTCCGACATATGTAATCCACAACTCTTTGAGTTCATCAATTTTCTCGTGAGAATAGGTTCGACCAATGCCGTAATAATACTGCAATAAAGGTAATTACATAATAAGTATTCATAAAACAATTATGCATTTGTATGTATGTGCCACAAATTGTCAAATATCTACAACAACATCTTGAGACTCAAACAATAAGATTGTATATTAATTCAGGTGCCACTACATTCACCTTGAAAGAGACGGGCTTTCTAGTTTCTAAACTACATGCTTCAGTTCAAAGTATTAATTATGAGTTGGGCCTTCATTTCCTTATCACTTCATAGATATATATGTATGGGATGCATTAAGGTTTAAACAATCTCATTGCATGTTTGTCTACTAATGTTCTTTTCATAAGATAAGAAAAGAAAGTAACCTGATTGCTAATCCGAACCTACTGACCTGACATTGTCAACTTCTCTAATTCTTTCCAGCAAGCCTCCTACCTACACCCTCTTAACTCTTCCTTGTGCCCATCAAAGATTCAAGTTTGTCTATAGTTTTGTGGGTGATAACGTCAATTTATTCAAATTAACCATCGAGGGTCCAGTTTTTGAACCTCTAACCAAATGTGATGTAGAAAAAAGGTCGGTTTTTAGCATTATGACGATGAAATTATATAACCTCACATGTTATTGGGAAAAGATTATATACTTGGCCTTCTTTGCCTCCATATACTTCAGATCTCTTTTGTCGCTTTCTTAAACTTTTGTCGTTTTCTTATTAGTTTTTATATCTTGATTCTTCTCAATTCGTTCCTGAAGAGGAATCTGTTTAAGAAAGTTATGGTTTTCTTTTCTCTGCAACTCAGTTTAAATTTCATTCAAAACTCATGAGATACATTCAGATAGACTGCTTTGATATCCATGGGAAACAAAAGCAGACTACCAGGACAACAACATGCAAGAATCACACTTTAGAACCAAATCATTGGCTTATTATCATGCAAAGGGAACAAACCCATAGATTATAAGAAATAAAAACTCACAACATCTGCTTCTATGGTAGAGCCATTTTAAAGTTTAACTGCAGCCACTCTTCCATCAGAACCAGCTTCTAGGTTTTTAATCATATTACCCTATTGCATTTACAAATCACTAGGTGTTATAGTCAGTTGAAATGCATGTAAAATTAAAACTAGATTATAACTAAAACAACCATAATAGAAATGATTTACATATGATGGGAGATAAACATATTGCCAACCTTCACAAATTTGACACCACTTTGCTCATACAGCTCTTCGTACTGCTTAGCTAGCGAAGGAGTAAATAATCTTTGCAAAAGATGGTCTTCAGGGAATATGATGCAATGTTTAGTACTATATAGTTTTACTTGGGGTTCATGAAGATTTAAGCTCTCCACTAGGCACTAGAACGATTGCTGTTAAATAGTGGCTAACTTGGTGGTGGGCTTGGTCAATAAGCTAAATGATCATTTGTCAACACTAGAATGCAATTTGTTCCTTTCTCTCCCCCCTCCCTCCCTCCTTCCCTCCCTCCCAAGTATCTTTCTTGGTGGTGGTGTTTGGAAAGACTGAAATCGTGTCCCTCCATACAATTTCCTCTTTACCTGGTGCTGCCTGAGCAAAAAAGATGAACTTATTTCAATTTTGACAAGCACATCCCTGCATATGAGTAAACTTTTGTGCTCATAGCTGGCTCCTTCTAGTACTCAAGTGTTTGGAGCTGACTTAACTGCATTAAGTTGTAATCAGGACTTGCTGCTATCATTTTTTACAATCTGGATTGGAACGGATAGTTAGACTGGGTCCAGTTAATGTCCGAGGAAAATTTGACTCCAAAATGTTATGTGAGCAATTGGAGTAATAATACAAACTTACTAAAGTTGACCTGTATAACACTATAAACCATAACAAAAGTTGTCTGGATTTCAATATATGAAAATTAACAAAAAAATATTACTTCAAGTTTTAGATGACTCTGTAGACGAATTCTTGTTCATAATATATCTTCAATTTTTGGACTTGAATGGTTGAATAGCACAGTGTTGTATACTTGAATGGTTATTGCATAAACTATATTCACCAGTTATTGAGTGTATATTTCAGAAGTGGTATAACCTACTCTAATGATATGCAGCCCTCTATAGCTGATTTTGAGATTTCTGAAGGCATATTTTCACGAGCTCGAATTGAAGATTCAGATTCAGTGTGCTTATGGCTTGGGGCAAATGTGATGCTACAGTATTCACGTGAAGAGGTGGCCCATTCTTCCTCAATATTCTTGCAGAACCAAATTACCATATTGTGTGCTAGTCTCAATATATGCAAAGATATTTTCATATGGCAAAAGACGGCATACAATGAGCTAGAAACAAAACTGTAGTCTAACAATCAATACCCTGATTCAATTATACTATCCCTGGGAACTGAATGAGTTCAATTATAAATCAACTCATATTTACAATATCCTAATTACAAATTCGAAATTGCAAACTAACAATTTCGAAAATCATGAGTTCATGACCAATTCCAAATACAACCATAAATCCACAATCACAAATTCACATTTCACAAGTATATAATTCACAACCAAACAATGTGAATATTACCTTTAAAAAAAAATTAAAACTAAAACTTAGGTTTGAAAACTTACGGACTGACTGGAGTGACAATGAGTGAGTGTTGGGCGCTGGGAGGTCCGTGACGTCGAATGGATGTGGCGGTGTGGGTGCGCGTCGCTTCGCCTCCTGACTCCATCGCTTCGTGGCTTCGTTCCTCTTCGTCTCTTCCTCACCGCTCCTGACTCCATCGTTCGAAGTTCAAAGTACGTGACTTCGTTCCTCTTCCTCACTGCTCGTCATCGTCGTCTCCGGCGAATGCGAATGTGCTGTCGACTGTCGTCGTTCCTCCACTGCCGAGCTTAGGGTTTCGTTCTTCAATTTCTCTCTTCCTCGGTTTCTCTCTTCCTTTCAGCGTGTTTGTTCTTTTAGGGGAGTAGAAACCTTGTTCCTAAAAGTAATTGAAAATAAAACGGTTCTTTTTTCAACATAATTATTTTAAGTGATTTTTTATTATTAATATAAATTCACCACATTCTCATAAAAGAATAAAATAAAACACAATAAACTAATTTCATAGCAAAGATAACATACATTAAGATAAGTGTTAAGTGGAATATTTTCTATACAAGCTAAGATAACAGTTCTTTTGTTAAAACGTTAAATTAAGACTTTACATAACAGTTGATAAAATAAGAGTTAATTTAGGGGTGTTATCTTTGCCCTTTTTTGTAGTAGTGTTTTCTCCTTTACATCAATTTATATAATCTGATTTGATTATTCTTATGTATTTTTGTGTAAGTTTTGTAATTATAAAATACTCCCTCCGTCCCAAAATATAGTTCCCATTTCTATTTTGGGAGTCAAAATTTAAAATATTTGACCAAAGATTCTCATTAATGTATACAAGAAAACATATTCATGTGGGGTCTTGTTGGATTCGTCTCAACGTGTACATTTATAATATCAATTTTTTTATATTTTTTACTAATATGAAATAGAAGATATAATAGGTCAAAGATACGTCTCGGAGACTGTGCAAAAAGAAATGGGAACTATATTTTGGGACGGAGGGAGTAGTATAGAATAAAGTAAAAGAGATATGATATATAATTATGTTGTAGTTCTTATGATAATTTTATTTGTCAAATCTGATTTTTGTAATAATTGTCTATATAATGGTTTATGTTGGGTTTGTAACTAAAGTATAGTAAAAGTTAAAGAAATTCAGATTCTTGATTCTACTATTAGTTCTTAGGATGATTTTAATTCTCAATTCTGATTTTATCACACTCATGTATATTTGTGTAAGTTTTGTTATTATAAACCAAGTATAGTATAAGTTAACAAAAACCAGATTAACAAGCATAATATTATATATTAAGTCCTAAATATGTTAATTTCAACAAAGTTTATGAAAAGAAAGTTTAAACAACAAGAATGTTTATTTTATTATTCGAAACTTAAGTTTTACATAGTTAGTTAAGCTGATTTTTATTTTAATAATATCAAGGACTTAGCACTTAAATAATTTTATTATTTTGATAGGGTCCCAATTTTATAAGCGGGACGTTTAAGTAGTCAACAAAGATTCTCCTTTACAATATACGTAAGCATATTAGTTCAATTGGATATGTTTGTCTCATGTTAATTAGGTTATGAATTCTTTCATGGGGACCTAGTAACATGATAGGGAACAATTGTATGATTATGATTGAAGAGATTTTTTAGTAACATGAATTCGATTGGAAATTTGTATGTATTTACTGGTTGTATGACTTGTGAATTGGGTTACATTATTATTGGAATGCGTAATTCTATCGTATCACAAGCATGAATTGAATTGTCTTGGAATCCTATGATTTATTGTGGTAGCAAGGATGTTACAAGAGGTTGCCCAAATTAAAGAATTAAGCAATGTAGCTAAGAAAGAACATTAAATAATTATAAGTTTAATGGTATGTAAATGAATAACACTAAGAAGGATATTTGGCGGTAAACTTATAGTTGGAATCTCTATAAGTAATGAACAATAATGAGGGGTTGTGTGGAACTTGTTCTACACTCCGCAGGCATACTGTGACGACAATAGTGTCCTTATAAATTTTAATAACTCAAGTAGGTGGAAGGTTCTGTACGATCTTGGGCGTATGCATGCTAAGGTGATGGGTATGAAGCGGAAATAAACCACATTTGTATTCCATCTAATGGACCAAGTTGTCTATTAAGGATTAAGTAGCCGGTATGATTCTAAAAAGATGACAATACCCGTTGTTGCCAACTAAATTATAAAAGTAATAAAATGTAATACTCTCGTAGTATCATGTCTAAGGATGGTTCTTATTATTTTGATTATGCTTAGTATATTATTTCACTATTTAAGTACGTACTCAGCATAGTAGATGGTTTGTTCATTGTGTTGTTTGTTGACCTATGATGAACCATTGATATTCAATGGGGAGCATATTAGGTATATTGTTGATGTTGTAAGAGTTCCAGGATACAGGGCATACTCTTTGTTTTCTAAACTTTTAAAAGTGTTTTTATTGAACCTTCTAGAGTTTATTTATGAACTACTTAGTTAAAGGTTTTAAATAAAAATGGGTCAATAATGATTTCCGAGTTATAATTAACATTTTATTTCCGCTGCATTTTAGTTTTCATAACAGGGAGTAAGTTAATGTTTTGAGTTAATGTCTTCATTTCAATAAGTCTTGCGTTTTACCGCGACGGTAACACTCCCAAAGTCGATGCCACGTAGTTTAGACGTGTATGGATTTTGGGGGTGTTAGAAGAGTCATTAGTAACGTTATTCACGAGCATCATGATGTGCTAGTTTAATATCAATACACACTTGAAATGGACGTAATAACATCTATACATTTGGGGATTACGCAATCTTAAGTCCGAATAAAACGTTAATAGTTGTTGATGTAAGATTTCACCTATATTAAATTACACGAGTGGTGGTTAAAGTAGCGAATAGCGCGACTAAGTCTTATCCATCCACAACATATGTAGTGGTGTCAGAAACAGATCTGACCCCTGGGTCAACCTGATTCTGACCTCACTTGAACCTGGTTCGACCTGTGAGGGTCAGTCTCCAGATCTGACCGAAACCTGACCTAGGTTACCCAGACATGACCGGCATCCGACAAGATTATATCCTGACCTGTTCAGATAGACCTGCTTTCAAATTTGAAATTGACCGTAACCTAACAAGATATTAACTCAAAATCCAACCAGACCCTGCAAATATGTGATTCAATCCGATTTATTTACGATATACCCGAATTCAACTATAATTCAGTTGAACCAAATAAAATAATATCTATTTAATTTGATCCAATTTTTCAAACCAACCTATTTTGACGACTAAATCATACCAAAATTATTATAAGTTGGTATATCATGCTTATATGCAATATCATTCCTTTATAACTATTTATAAGTTGGTACTACTTAAAAATATATTTCTTAATAACATGATTATTTTAGTATGTTGCAATCGATACATATAAAAACTTATATAAAAATTAAAATATTAAGAAAAAGAGGCAAGTAAAATTCTTTCACTCTTGATATATTAATATTTGACATTGCAACATAATTCTAACTCAATCATTCCAACTCAATTACAACCAACAAATTTGGGACCTAAATCTAAATAAATATTATTATTTTTACCAAATAAATCCAATTTGATTAATAATCAATTATAAAAACAATTACGCAAATTCAAAAATTACAATAAAAAATACACACATTACACAGAAAAATAATAAAAAAATAATTAGCGAAATTAAATAACAATATCCTCCTTGATTGAGATGGAAGCAATTGGGTTCCACGAACCCAACGACACCACCACCACCTCTACCAGCCCAGGTAGTCGCACCACCACCACCTATGCCAGCCCAGGTAGTCGCACCACCAGCACCGCCTACCATACCCAACAACCATCGTTATCAAAAAAATTAGACAAACCCTAATTACCAAAAAAAACTAAGAAAATTTCGAAAAAAAATCTACAACACTAATTACCTAAAAAACTAAGAAAATTTAAAAAAAAAACCGAAAGAATTTCGGTGATTCCGATGAAACAAATTAAAATTTCATAATTCAGGTAGATCTGGTGATTTCATCAACTCCGTATCGAATGAAGACACCAAATCCTTTAAGGTTTCGCAAATTGAAATTTAATAATTCACGAAGATCTGGCGATTTCATCAACTCTGTATCGAATGAAGACACCAAATCCTTGAAGGTTTCGCTCTGTCTCGTCTCAACCAGAGGTTAGCGTCGACCGAATTTCTCACCTCCATCCTCCCCTTCAAAATGAAGGAAAACGCGTTTGCCGGCGATTCACAACACGTTATTCCCAGCGAAGTTCGCAACATCGCCGACGATGTCATTGCTTGAGAAATCTAGGGTTTCCTGGGTGAGAGTGACGTGAGTGACTGCGGTGGTGGAGCGATGCAGGGGAGGGGATCGGAGAGAGAAAGAGGACATCGACAAAGGGATGCGTGTATGGTGGTGGTCGCTGAATTCCGATAAGTAGGATGGAGGGAGGAAGCAACGAGAGAAGAGAGGAAAAGAGTAGGAGTTTTGGGTGGGAAAGATGGATTTCGAGGAGAGAGAAGGAAGAAGGTGATAGATTAAGGAGGATCTAACGGTTCACTTTGTTTTGTGGCTTCTATCCGACGGCTAATATTGATAATCTGTGTGCTTTGTGTTTTTTTTTTTTTTTTGCCTTTGATTGTGATGATCTAACTGTTTAGATATTGTTTATTATATGGTTTTGGATTTTGCCTTAAAAAAACAAATAATCTTACTAAACTATTAGATGATTAGATTTTGATCCTTCTCAAATTAAGGGTTCTAATTCATGATCCATGATATTCATCTTTGGCCAATAGGAAAAGTGAATGATCTAACACATGGATTGATGACTTATCACTTGATTGACAATCTTATATTTTTTATAATCTTACTAATTCTTGTCTTGGTTTAGTAACTTCTAAGTTTAATAATTAGTCAATTATTTTATTAATTTGAAATTTTGTTTATTTTTATTGAAATTAATATGATTAGTATGTAAGTATTATTTAACTAGAGTTATGAATTGAGTTTCTAAATTTTAGTTAGACATTTTATAGCATTACTTATACAACTATCAATCTATTACTCAATTAAGTAATAGTATAATTATATTTACTTAAATAAACTTATATGTAGTGTTACATTGATGTAGGTTATCGACATACAATGATACGTTTGTTGTCAAATAACAACTTGTTTCAATCCAAATACATGTTTTTAGTTTCGAAATGCATTTCACATGAAGACAATTAGATAAAATATTGTATTGTTCTCGAATTAGCTTGCTTATAATCTACATTGATATATTCATTATCTTATCTAGTAACAACTTGTTTTAATTATCGTGGAACAAGTTAGTGAGTTACTAAGTTGGTAGAGTTCTAAGTGAGTAACTGACTAAATGTTAAGTTAACATATGGTTACTAACATGTTACTAACTAGTAAGTACTTGTTAACTTAATGACTTATGATTGTTATGTTTACCATCATTTACATAAACTATTGTTATATTTATTGTTGGCTATGTTTTTATTCTTGCAAGTACATAATTGTTGTGACCATTATTTGTTGATTAACACTATCTCATTATTACTAAGCTGGAACGCTTTAACTTTCTGTAATTTTCACCAACGGAGAACTAAAGATGTTAATGGTCTCGTTAAAAAAAAAAAAAAAAAGATGCTAATGGTCAAAGGTTCTACATTGGCAAACATAAAAGTCAAAACGTTGCAACTAATGAAAACCGGGAATTATTACAATCTCCAACTGCAAAATGTTGCTTTTGTTCTACTTCCCAAGTACTCCTTTCTCTTTGTCTGCATTTGTGCAATACGGACTTTGCAGCCATAGATCCTCCGCTGTTTGAATCTATAGAAAAGTTCAATATGTGTGACTGTGATGGAATCTTTATTTGTGTCTTGTCAAGCATTCTGCACAATACACATTTGGCTAACTCTTCATCTCTTGCAGTTTTCACTACCTTTACCCCAAGGTGGAAGAGATGACATATCCAAGAATCCCGTTTTAAGGGAAGACCAGCTCCCACAGAAGTTCTTGTACCCCAATACAAAGAAGAATCAAATAAGGTCAGTTTGTGTTTTTAACATCAGAGCTCTTTCGAGTTACTACTCTTCCTCTTTTTCCCTTCGCTCTTCGTTCCATATAAATTTATTCTATATAATTAACTCATGCAAGTTTAAAATTGTTTAGGACGATGATTTTTGTGCTATGGACAGCATCTCCCTCAGTCACCATGCTGAAAAGAAAGCTTCTCACAGGCTTCCTGTGAGACAAGCATTAGTTGTCTTTAGTGGTAAAAGAAATCCAACCATTACTCTCGTGCAAAGCATTGAGGTATCGTTGCTGGAAATGTTAGATGTGGTAGGAATATCTTATACTTTGTGCGGTTATCTGTTTCTGACATCTCCTTCGTGCATTCACTACCTGTGTATTGAGCTACATTCGAAATTGGTACCTTGTTTCTAATTGTTATTTATATGATATGTTAAGTATTCTTGTTCATTCTCTCGCTATTTACAGAATGATTTACCATATTTTGTATTACTTTGGCTTAACCATTTGAATAAGTAAGAGTATTTATATTCATTTAGAGATCTGATTTTTCAGACCATCGCTCTCGTATTCCTAACTCATTCTTGATGGATGATCAAGGAGAATATGTCAACATAACACTATAGTTAAGTTTGATATAAGAAATAGCTGGAATTATGTGATTTGGGTTAGCTGTGAAGTTCGCCACTGGTTTTTTCTTCCGAATACCATGGTGAAACTGGTTATATTGACTGATGCTTCTTTTCTATCAGTTGGATTCAATTATGTACATCATTTCTTTCAATGAGAGAGAGTTTGTAGTTTTCATAAGATTTTCCTTACTAAGATTGTTTATATTGATGGCAGACTATTTCCTTGCTAAGATTTTCCATCCAAACATTGCAAATAATGGTGAAATTTGTGTTAACACTTTGAACAGGAGGTGGTGGAGAGGAATAAGTATAGTCGGCTATGGTTTATTTTGAGATTAATAAATGGTGGGACTGTTTATAGAAGATCACCCAAAGGTGGGATTATTCTTATCAATTTTTCTTAATATTATTTGATATAGATTTTTGATTTTCTTTGATTTTTTTTTTATTTTTTTCTGTTTCTAATTGTGATTTTTTTTTCTTTTGTAGGTTTGTTTGAGTTTGATAGGATGCCTTTGGAAAAGTTGAAGATTGAAGATTTGTATATTGAAGAAGAAATGATTTCTTTCTAATGTATTAGATAGATTTTTTGTTATTGTTTATTTAAGTAAGGTTGTAAATTATTCACAAATTTTGATTTATCATTTCTATTTATATTCACTAGTATGGAATTGACTTTTAGCAACGCACCAAAATAGCCTACTGCAACGCTATAAAGCGTCGCCAGCACTTTTACAAGCGCACTAAGAAGTGCTCCTCTTGCCTGTGTCGCTACACCCTGTAGCTACGCTTTATTTCTGCGTCGGTATAGCTAGGATAAATGCGTCGCTAGTTCGAAACGCTTTTAAGAACGCTCCTGGGACACTTTATTAGCGTTGTAATAAGGTAGCTACGCTCCTAAAGCGTTGAACAAGATCTGATACAATTTACTATTTTCTTTAGCTATGGAGACCCACTAAAAGCGTCGTATAATCCTTTCCGTACTTTTAAAGTGCCGCTAGAGTTAATTTATGATCTCAATGCTAAAATTACAAATTGGTTTAACATTTGCAAGTGAACCAAAATATAATATATTGATTAATGAAAAAAATTAATCGTTTAATACTCTATATAAAATCTTCAAACTAAAAATAACCAAAAAGTATAACTCATTTTGACAAACTCAAGGCACAACCTAATGTATGTAGAACAACAAATGTTAAAATTTATAATCCAACTAAATAATAACAAAACTTAATATATCTTCATTCTTGTGCCCAAACGAAGTTCCAATGTCCTCAAATCTTCAACATTCACTTTTTCGTTTTGGTGCATCCAAAATTAATCTGAGGGGCAAAAAAAAATGTCCACAAAAGTAATTAAAAAAAAGGCCACAAACATGCAACATACTAGTTTAACAAACAATAAAAAAGATCTACTAGGAATGTTACCTTTCGACAAAAATTCAACTAGCGAATTAAATAATTAATGAGAGTTGTCATTTCCGGAAGATGAAGCTTTATTAACAGCCTACATCCAACAAGCATAAAACAAACGATTAGCATAGAACATTTATGAATCATATGACAAATTTGCATGCATGAGTATTTTTGCAAAAGTTTGGGTAGCATATCCTCGTAAAAGTGCATATTTTGCAGAAATTTCGACAACGCATCCCCATAAAAGTGGTTAACCCAAACAACTCAAAGTTGTTTTCCAAACCTGTGCACTAAGAATATGAATCCCAGCATTGACATAAACATAATTTCAACTCAATTACCCACATTTACACAACAAACAAGGATTTTTTGTTTCCTATTTCACCATAGGAGTACCATCATTCTTTAACAATGTAAATGACTTCAATTGTACCTCTATACAATCCTACATTGGTAATTGCATTAGAAAAAGAAGGTTTGATCGTACCTTATCAATAGTAGGGATGTCAAAATCTTCTTCTTGGTTTGAATCAGTACCATCTGAACCAGATTCAGTTAAGTCATCACTTAAGTCATCAAATTCAGAATCATCAAAGTCTGAACCTAAATGCTCTTGGAGCTTCCTTCTCAGCTTCAATATTGTTGCCCCCTGATTTTTAACACACCTCCTTAGTTCGCGTAGATAATACAATATTGCTCCTTCATCTTTAGAGGACATCTTTAGGCCTTTACAATAGGAAGGAACAGAAGGTTCTACAAAATTTGATGGCTTAACACCTAACAATCCTAAACCACGAACGCGACCATATTTATCCTTGCCCAATACCTTTGAAACAGGATCATTATCTAAGTTAACTGATTGATCCCCTTGTTCAGCAACAATGTTCTTAATTTGATTCTACAAATCAAATAGACAACAAACTTAATGAATAAAAATAACTCGTCAACATAAGATTAATTGATATTGATATGCAAATTATAAGTCACATTTAAGATCATAGACACGCACCGTTATTTCTGCTTCATTTTCATGTTGGTGACACTCTAAATAAAGTTCAGTTCTTGTTGGACTCCTATTCAGCTTTTGTTTCTTTAAAATATACCAAATTAGGATAAAATGTTAGAATATGGTAGGAATGGAAGAATAAATATGTACTCAAATAAAAAATAAACCAAAACTGTACCAATTCTTCACGAACTCGAGCATGACTCTTTGTACCAGTTGTAGAGATTGGCTTTGCTTTAGCCTTTGCAAGTGATTCTTTTCCCGTTTGCTTCTCTTCTGTAAAAATCAACATGCATAAGAATGTACATGTCATGGTTCCCAATTCACAAAATAATATTCAACACTTTAAATAAATGAACACAAATAAACGCACCTGTCCCTCATCGGATCTCCAGAAATTAACAAGGCTAATCCACTGATTATTATCTACATCCGTTGGACACCGATTATGCAAAATGGTAATGTCTTCATCGTCATTATAATATTTTCCTTTCAAGTAACACTTGTAATCCTTCCATTTAAATCCAACTGATTTCAATATCCAATACTCACTAGCTTTTGGATAAAGAAATCGTGCCTGAAAAATACACGAGTAAAAAGGATACTAGTATATAAGGGAGTTTGAAACAATAATTAATGTTTAATCTTTCGATAAGTAAAAATATAAAAATTGATATTGTAATTTTGATTACCTCGACTTCCTTCAATATCATCTTTTCATTGTTCTTATTGCAGCCTTTTTTCAGATGATCCCATCTTGTATAGCTTAGAGAGCAAAGATCCCCATTTTTTGCAATTGTCCCTAAAAAAGCACCAAGTACCCCCCCTTCTTCTCCTACAGGTTGCATCTCCTTATTGACATCAACAACAATTTGATGGCCTATAGGTAGATTCCATATATCTGCTAACACAGTTTTTCCACGCTTTCTATTTCCATTGGAATCTGTTTTCATTAAAAGTGCAACATAGATATCTATACTTTAAATACTCTGAATAACTAAAAAGCAATACTCTGAATAGAAAGAGAACTAGGGAGGGGGGGTGAGAGAGAGGGAGAGAGAGAAGGAGAGAGATTATGGAAAGGAGTGGTTCATTTGTAAAGCACTAAATTATTAAACTTCAGCACACATATCATAGATATCTATGATATTATACAAATGGCAGTTCTTTTACACATTACTTGAAAGTTAACCAAGAACTTTCTTTTTGAAGCATTCCACTAAACCAACCACATGAAGTGCATGTTTTGATTGTTCTCACATCCTCAAAATACGACCCATGAGGCCATTAATTAAAAAATGTCTGGAATCTACAAGGCATTGCAAGTTGATATACCATATTTACATTACTTAATATTTCCCAACTTCTTCATACCCACTAATTCCATTATACGAAGGCATCACAGTCAAGAAAGAATAGAGTTGTTCTGGCTTTAATTTAACACTAGTGATTTTGTCTACATTTTATCCCTTCGAGCACAACTCTGCTGGGAAATGGGGATGCAAGAGTAAACTAGGGAGCGGAGCTCCTTAATTAGACTACAAAAGCGAGGAAGAAATTCAATCACTTAGAACATTACTAGTTAAAAAACATCACAAGAATTAACTTAGAGATAGTTAAAAACCTTGCACAATATAATCATAAACTCGATGTTCTTCAGGTTGATCATGAGATGTAGACCCTTCAATATTTCCTTGATTTTGGGCAGAAGAAACACTTTGATGCTGCTGAATCTCATCCCTAATTCTTGAGTTATTTGACTCTAAATTGTTTGGTTGCACTACACTTCTACCACTTGTTTCATTCATAGTTGTATTAACCGCAGTCCTTCGCAACCTCTTATTACTCTTGTGAGTAGCCATTTACCTATAAACAAAAATACAAGATAATGACAGAAACAAACAAAAATACAAAATAATGACATAACACTAACAATAAAAATTAGATTATCAACATATAACAGTGTCATAAAACAAACAACTAAAATGCACATAACCTAGATAATAAATAGTTTTCATCATAATGTCCTAGAAACTAGAAAACTATAACCAAATTAAATAAATATATCCATACAATCAATATAATTATTTAAAACTACTCATCATCAACCTCAATTCCTTCCACACCCGTCCTAACCCATCTAGTATTCCCATCATCATCACTAGGTATGATATTCAAAAAAGAAACATGGTATGGATTTGTCTCACAATCTTCCTGCATATCCTCTTCACCTAAGTTATACACATCCTTGGGCTTCATCTTTATAGCAACTGACCAATCTGCATCAACATGATCTTGTATATAGAATACTTGTTCCGCTTGTGTTGCAAAAATATACGGCTCATCTTCTAATCTTTTCCCCGTGTGTGTCAAGCGAGAGGTATTGACAAGTGTATAACCAGAGTTGTCCTTTTTTACTCCCCTTCCAATGGTAGCATCAAACCAGTTACATTTAAATAATATCGTTGAATACCCTCCTAAGTATTTCAATTCGATGACATCTACTATTTGCCCATAGTATGCAACATCTCCCAAAATTGGATTCCTATCATTTGCACTCGCATAACTTGATGTCTTTGCAATTACAACGACACCACTATTTTGAGTACACTTGTCATAACATTTGGCTCTATAAGTAAAACCGTTGACATTGTATCCTTGGTATTTTGTGACAACATCAAGTGGACCTCTTGCGAGCATGCGTATTTCTTCTCTCAGAAAACCTATGCCGTTTGTTCTCTCCAATTTATCCACCTATTCCAAATGTAGTACCATTAATTATCAATGTAATGAATAAATTAAAAGAAGTCTTAATTATGATGCTTACATGTTGCTTAAACCAATCATGAAAGGATTCATGTTGTAAACGCTCAATATCTTTCAATGATAAGCGTCTTGGACGACTACGTCTCTTAAGTTCTGAAGCATGTTCTCTACATACATAATTATATGTTAGGATAGAATTATTAGTAGGTCATTAAGTAGCATGTTACATAAAATTCAAAAGATATTAAGATACTAACTTGAGATATTCAGCGACTTCTGAACAATTGAATAGCACGTAACGATGTGCTTGTATCTTGCTCATTTGGGTAATAGTGCGTGTCATACGCTTCCCAAGAGGCTTTCCAACTTGTGAGAAGAATGAAAACTCTCCTGGAATAACTGAAGACTCTACTTGTGCAACATCATCAGATATTCCCAAAAGTTTACTTAATCTAGAGTTGAATCCTTGAAGGTAACGTGAACAAAAATTGGCAAATTCAAGAGCCGAGATCGCTTCGGCAATGGAAGCCTCAGGATGAGCCTTGTTACGCACATGGGACTTTAATGATCCAAGATATCTTTCAATAAAATACATCCACCTAAACATCACTGGTCCTGCAAGCTTAGTTTGGGTTGCTAGATGAACAACTAAATGCGCCATCACAGTAAAGAAACTAGGTGGAAATATCATCTCGAGGTGGCACATGATGACAGGTATTTGTTTCTCAAGTTGTTTAAGGTCATCCACACGTACATTCTTACTACATACTTCTCTAAAATAGCCACATAAATCAGATAAAACTCCTACTACATCCTTTGAGAGAAGCCCTCGTAACGCAATAGGAAGGATTTGTTGCATTAAAATATGACAGTCATGGCTTTTTAGCCCAATCAACTTGGCTTGTTGAAGATTTACACATCGAGAAATGTTTCCAGCATAACCATTTAGCTCCTAAAGGCTATTTTTCTAGTAAATATTGTAATTACTTTTATTACATATAATAATAATTATAATTTTTTCTCTAAATTTGCATTATTATATTTGATAGTGACAACCAACACAATAATCAAGGAAAAGTGGCTACAGAAAAGTCTCAACATTGCACCATACAAATACAAGCCTGAACATTACATTTGAAAAAAAAAAAGAGAATTACCGTCTGAATTTTCTAATTTAGCATCCGACTTTAATGTCGGACGCTAATTAGCATCCGACTCTAAATTCGGACGCTAATTAGCATCCGACTTTAAAGTCGGATGCTAAATTAGAACATTCGGACGCTAAATTTTTAGCGTCCACTAAGCGGACGCTAATCTAAGAATTAGCGACCAAGGGTTTTGCATCAGCCGTTTAGCGTTCGTTGGCGGACGCTAATATATTTAGCGTCCGATTCCGTGTTTTTAGCGTCTGATTTTTGCGGACGCTAAATGCTGACATTCTTGTTGTGGTTATCATTGTACAATATATTAACTCTCGTTATAAGCACTTTGGCGGTTAGGCCTTATATGAATCGTTGTAAATATATGATTGTCATTTGTTATAATATCATAACATATCAAAAGTTGTGTACTAATTTATAATTAATGTAGTTTTACAATTACAATACATTTATAACGTGTTATGTTTGTTATTGCTATTATTAGCATTGTTGCTACTATTACTATTAGTATTTATATTGTTATTATGATTCGTTTACATATATATACAAAGTTAAGAAAAGACCACAAACACTATACTAATATCAAATTATAGTATAACATAAAAATAATTAACTTAAATAATCTTATAACTTATATATAAAGATAAGGGAGTGTTATGGTTGTTCATCTTATACTAGTATTAAACTATATGGTTGTTAACAAGGTACTACTTGTTAACTATTTTACTTAACTTATGGTTGTTACTTGTTAACAATTAACTTATTTTAATAAGTTATGGTTAGCTTTATTTTATAAGGGATAATGATTTCGGGGTATAATTTATTATTATTATTATTATTATTGTGCAACATATGAACCCTAGTTATAATCACTTAGGCCTCATATGAACCATCGTTGTAAACATATGAATGCATGATTCATGATTATATTATTATTCTCATTATTGTCATAGCTATTTATAAACTTATATATCAATCATATAATACTTATAATAATAAATCATTTATATAAAGTTTGGAATTGATCGTGTACTCGTTATTATTGTCGTTAGTTATAATATATAATATTAAAACATATGAAGAGTCGTTCTACTCCTTTACTCATTAGAGTGGTTTGACGCAGTTGATTATTCCAAATAAAAGTTGTCTAAGAGAATATACTAAACATCACGGTAATCAATATAGTGTTTTTATTGGTTTTTCGTTGTCATTCATATATTTATCGTCCACACACATACGATAATCAATATAGTGTTTTGATTGGTTTTTCGTTATCATCCATATATTTATCGCACACACAAATATATATATCGATCTTAATACTTTTATTAGTATGATTCATTTACAAAATAAATAACAAAATCGAGGTGGCCCGATTAGGAGTTACTCGAAGTTGAATTGACGTTCAATAGCGAATGGACCCGATGTTTCACAATGATCGAACTAAGGTCATTACTATTTCAACCCGAGTACATTTGCTTAACTCAACCGTACATGAAACCTAAATATGACCTACGCAAACCCGGCAAAAAAATGTCAACAGGCGATCATATAACCGAAAATGGATCGACTTGTAAATGGAACACTCAGACCTGTCCGGCACCCGGGAATCGAATGATTCAAATGTGTTCGACCCAGTTGAACAAAACCTGACCAATCATGACCCGGGGCACTGACAATCAAAATCCTGACCTGTCCGAGTCTGACTTGGTTCGCCGTAGGTATATCCAAAACCTGTTTGAGAACCTGTTTTAACACCACTAAACATATGATAGTATTGATAACTTTAGAAATACAATACTTCAATTTGATTTAACTCGCACAAGAGAAAGTAGTTGTATTAAATGGGTGTGGGACTCCGGGCCGCGTTCAGCGCTAACCATGGGAAAAGGGAAGTCAACTTCACAAGATCAATGAAGTTCCACAGACAAGGGAAGTAGATTTTTTGCCTTATAAAGTTAACACCAAACTTAGCGCAACACACCTCACGTTTACAATTTGTTCGTTGTGGGATCACACTTTCACATGTGGGTTTGTTTATGGAATCTCAATCAGTTGTACCTAGGGGTGCTTATCGAGCGAGCCGAGCCCGAATAGTACTGGGCTCGGCTCGAGCTCGTTTAGCTTTTCACGGGTTCGGCTCCGCTCGTGAGCTCGCCGAGCTTGGGGGAGCCGAGCTTGTGATTAGAATTTGCGGCTCGAGCTCGGCTCGTGAGCTTGTTTAGGCTCGGCTCGTGAGCTCATTTAGGCTTGGCTCAAGCTCGGCTCGTGAGCTCGTTTAAGCTCGACTAGTAAGCTCGTTCAAGCTCGAAGCCCAACCGTGTAGGCCCACGTCAATTCTAAAGCAATACTTAGGTGGTAAGCCCAATCGTATAGGCAAAGTACAAAGTAGATAAGCTTGTTCACTCATCCATCATATGCTTTTATAACTTGGTTTCCCTCTTAGCATTGCTAAGATTTCAATGTGGGATTCCATGGTTTGTTAAAGGAAAACAAACTCATTATACCCATGTTTTATAACTTGGTTTCCCTCTTAGCATTGCTAATATTTCAATGTAGGATTCCATGGTTTGTCAAAGAAAAACAAACTCATTATACCCATGTTTTATAACTTGGTTTCCCTCTTAGTATTGCTAAGTTTTCAACGTGGGATTCCATGTTTTGTTTATGATAAACAAATTCATTCTACATATGCTTTTATAACTTGGAATCTCTCTTAGCGTGGCTAAAATTCTAACGTGGGACTCATGTTTTGTTAGAGAAAAAAAACTCATTATACCCATGGTTTTATAACATGGTTTGCCTAGCTAAGATTTCAATGTAAGACTCCATGTTTTGTTTAAGATAAACAAACTCATCCTACATATGCTTTTATAACTTGTAATCCCTCCTAGCATTGTTTAAATTTCAATGTGGGACTTCATGTTTTATGAAAAAAAAAATTCATATTTGTACCATTAACACTCTCAAGTGCATTTAAATAAACAATTACCAAATATTTTAAGTATTAATCAATCAAATATTTAAAAATATACTTCATTCCCTTTGTGAAAAACATAAAGTATAGTTTTTGTTTTCCAACCAAGGGGATACAAAATTAAACTTTAAGTTGAACAAACGAGTAGTAGCTATTTATAAAGGAAATAGGGAAAATTCCTCAGGTACCCTTGAGGTTTGGCGTAATTCCCAAATTACCCCCCACATTTGGGAAATTCCTCAGATACCCCTAAGGTTTGTGTTTGTGCTCAAAATACCCTTACTATGGATGGAAACCTAACACCGTTAGGTTTTCCTCTCCTTCTCCCCAATTTTCTTTTTCTCTCTCCACCCATCATCCTCTATTGATGAAAATGGAAGCTTCCTCTCTCCTCCCACCCCACTCTAAAGCCCTAACCACCCAACCCCCACCACCTCCCCTTCCCCCCACCCCCACCACCTCCCCTTCCCCCCACCCCTCCCCTACTCCCGCAGCCCCCCTCCCCCCCACCCCCGCAGCCTGCGCCCCTCCCCTTCCCCGTCGCGAGAACCCCACCCTTCCCCTACCCTACCCCGTCCAAATTAACGCCCATAACCCTGTCAAAATTGACCCCACCCTTCCCCACCTAGTCGAAATCGATGCCCAGTTCAGTTTGGTTAATGAGCAGTGGCGAAATCGATCTTCTTCAGTCGGAGATTTGGGATTTGGAAAAAAACAGAGGAGAAGAGAGATTGCGAAAATGGGGGTTGCGGCTGACAGGGGTGGGGGGGATGCGGGGGTTAGGGAGGGTGGGGGGAAGGGGAGGTGGTGGGGGTTGGGTGGTTAGGGCTTTAGAGTGGGTTGGGAGGAGAGAGAAAGCTTCCATGTTCATCAATGGAGTTTGATGGGTGGAGAGAGAAAAAGAAAATTAGGGAGAAGGAGAGGAAACCTAACGGCGTTAGGTTTCCATCCATAGTAAGGGTATCTTGAGCACAAACACAAACCTCAGGGGTATTTGAGGAATTCCCCAAATGTGGGGGGTAATTTGGGAATTACGCCAAATCTCAAGGGTACCTGAGGAATTTTTCCAAGAAAATAAGGTTGATCCTTGTTTTCTTAACCAATGTGGGACTTTAGTGCCTAGTGGAATAGAGGTGAAGTTGGATCACAAATTAAAATATATAATTTGTAATCTAAATTAAAATATAAATTTGTATTAAATTTTTTTTAATGTAAAATATTTTTTTAATATAATTTTTTTTAGTATAAAATAATAATCGAGCTGTTCACGAGCTTTACGAGCCGAGATTTGCCTAGCTCAGCTCAACTCGTTTAACTCTCAAGCCGAGCCCGAGTTCAAGTCGAGCTTCAACGTGCCGAGCTTTGACCGAACCGAGCCCGAGTTACTCACAAGCTTGTCAGGCTCATTATCAGTTTATGACCCCTAGGTGTTCCAATCCTATAACTTATATTTTTTTTTTGATTCATATGAGCCACGAAGGCGGTACAAAGTACAAAGAAGGGGGAGGGGGGATTCGAACCTGTGACCTATCGTTCACAGTACCTCAATCTTAACCACTAGGCCAAGACATCCTTGGTAATCCTATAACTTATATGGTTCTGATCTTCTTCAATATAGAGCGATGTATTCGTAGCAGCATTGATGGGGCATCTCCATTTAGGCTGCTAAATGCATTAATCAACCAACAGAGGAAAAACAACAAGTGTCGCATGTGTACTGGAATCAGCAAAAGATAATGCGATGAAGGGGGAGCAAAAATAAAAAAAAAAAAGGGCAGGTGCAAGTGCTGCAATTGTCAAGGAAACAATTATTTAAAAATTGATTATTGACTATATAGTTTCAGTCTTTCACCTAAGATCTATGATTGTTGTGACTTTTTTTTATCAATTATTCAGTTTGTGAAGATTGATCTTCAAATTCCTAAAGATTTTCTTTTAACAAATTGATCTTCTACGTATCTTCTTAGTGCTACTGATGATGTAATTGTCGTTAACTTCCAATAACCAAAGTCATACGCTGATTGAGGTCACGAGTTCAAGGTTTTACATCAACAGTTATTGTAATATTTTCATTATCAACCGTTTTTAGTATTTTTACCCAGATTATGCCCCAAGTCAGTTCAAGGTGTTAGAGATAAAAAAACTTGTCTATTTCTTTATAATTACGTATAATTATAAGATCTTATTATGTTTTACTTTGAAACATCAAATAATTAAATTGTACTCGATTAGTGGTTAATCTCTCACATTTCATTTCAAAAGTCACGTGTTCAAATCCTAGTTACTACTAGGGGTGATAATGAGCCAGACAAGCTCGCGAGCAGCTCGGGTTCGGCTCGGTCGAAGCTCGGCTCGAGACTTGAACGAGCCGAGCCGACTCGTAAAGCTCGTGAACAGCTCGATTATTATTTAATACTAAAAAAATTTTAAAATTTAAAATATTTTATATTGAAAAATTAGTTATATATTAAAAAATTATTTATATATATTAAAAGTTATATTAAGTATTTCTTTTATGAAATTAACCAAGGTATATAATAGAAGAAAGATAAAAAGAAAAGGCAAAAACAATTAAAAAGAAAAAGAAAACAAAAAAGATAGAGAAGAGCCGAGCCTAAACGAACTCACGAGCCTAATCGAGCTCACGAGTCGAGCCTACAAGAGCTCACGAGCTTAGCCTAAACGAGCTCACGAGCCGAACTTAAGCCGCAAATTCTAATCACGAGCTCGGCGCCCCCAAGCTCGGTGAACTCACGAGCCAAGCCGGATCCATGAAAAGTTAAACGAGCTCGAGCGGAGCCCAGTGCTATTCGGACTCGGCTCGTTCGATAAGCGCTCCTAGTTACTAAACATTGTTAATATTTTTAATGAAATCATAAACATGTATATTAGAAATTTGAGAAGAGTGTCACGTGACACTATTCCATTGATAGGAAAACCTTTTAATATATTTGTATAGATAATACACATATTCATAATCTAATGAACTTGGACCTATATTTTATACATATATATATGTATGTATCCTGTCTACAAGTTATCTACTAGATTGAATTATTCACCTCTTCCTATAATAAAAAGGGTTCAGGTTTTGTTTTTTTTGACTTTTAATGTGCAATAGTGAAGATTTTAGGTACCTCCCCCCTATTTTAGAATATCTTTGCACCCATACATACACACTACAGGAAATCAATAATTGGGCAGTGACTCTGATAAAATTTGCAACATTCCTAGGTGAATCGGACGATAGATAATTGTCATCTTTTTGTCCTAGCCCGCAAGGTTTTGATGGTTTTGCGCGGGTTCTTCAGTCAAAACTATTCTCCTTAATTTATCTAGTTTCATTATGATTTGGAGCTGAAGCTTATCACTATGAGTACTAGAATTTTTTGCACGCGATGCGTGCTTGAATTTGTTTTCGAAACAGAAACTCGATTTTTTTCGGCATAAGAGTTAAAAATTTAACATTAAACATACGAAATATAATTGTTTTTAGTTGCAAAATTTGATTGGTTTAGTCCTCTGTCACTTAAGTCTCTCACCATTTTTTAATTTTTTTTTTTACTTTTCAAAGTTAAATTATATGAACAAAATAGAAATTTTATTGAATTTATTTATCATTTCTAATATTATAATTTTTTAGTTGATTTTTGAATTAAGTACAATACTTCATAAATTGTAAAGAAAGTGGACACTTTGATTTCAAGTAATTTTTTCATAGGTAGTAGTTTGTGAGTGATTGTTATAATTATATTTTTGGTATTTTTGTTTGAAGCCCCATTTGATTTGTAAGTGAATTTGTAATTTAGATTGGGAAGGGGGTAATAGTCTCTTCATTTGGGAACACCATAGCTCCCCCCTTCTCTTATATAATAGAGATATGATGTACTTTAATTCTTAATTGATATTTTACATAAACCTTTTTACCTTGATAATTAATCGCTATTATATAATAGAAAAAGATAGGTTCAAATATATATAAATTTTTTATTATATATAGGAAACACTATAGTAAATAATTTTTTTACTTGTCTAACTTCTAAATTCTGATTTCACTACAAATACACCTCTATTTTTTATCATGACCCACATTAATTGTGAATGGTTCTTGAGAATAGTGATTTGTAAGTAAATTTTTGTAAATGTTTTTGTATATATTGACGTTCTAGGTTATTAGTTTTAGGTTAATTTTAAGTTTTAATAAAGTTTCCTGATTATTTGAGTGATTTGCGTGATTTTTTATAATGTGATTTTCTCAATTGTATGAGTGATTTGTAAAGTTTCTTCTTTAAGTGATTTGTGAGTGAGTGTTGAAAATCAATTGTCGGTAGTTTTCTTTGAGTGCCGATTTTGATTTTGACAATCCTTTTGTAATTTAGTAAGGAAAGGGGGCAAAATAGGCATTTCAAAAGAGGACACCATTGCTCCCCCCTTCCCTTATATAATAGAAATATTTCTTCCTTGGAGATGAAGCCTGAGATCTCGGGAATGGACCTCTTTTGGCTTGATAACACTCTCTATATCCATATAATCTCTGTATTGAAGTAAATACTCAGGTGATGATTGGCATCCTCTGAGGTCCTTACTCTTGCCTGTGGTTAATTCAAATGCTCATTAATGGATGGTTTTATTATGGAAAATGTTTAAACAAGGAATAATAATAATATGAGAAAATGTATTTTTGTTATTATTTGATATATGTTTATAAAATATTTTGTTACATTATATAGTAACACATTATCAATTTGACTAACGGTTTAAAATTGTTTTCTATATCAACCATTCAATTAACAGCATAGCTATATATAGTGAGTGTTGATTTTAACACTCTTCCTTGACACTTAATTCTGGCATCCCAAGCTTGAGTCTTAGTCCTTCTAATTTTTGTTTTGCTAATGCCTTTGTGAATATATCAGCGAGTTGCTCTTGTGTAGGGCAATACTCTAAATTTTTTTCACCTTCTCTTTGTGACTCTCTCACAAAGTGAGACTTGATTTTGAAGTGTTTAGTTCTTTTGTGACATATAGTATTCCTTGCAATAGCAATTGGTAACATGCTGTCACAAAGTAATTTTGTGGGAGTACATTGTTCTTTCCGATCCCCATATCTTTGAGCACTTTCCTTAACCAAATTACATGCATGATTCACAGTTGCACGCGCGACTATGTATTCTGCTTCAGATGTGCTGCGTGTGCAACATTATCTTGGTTTTGTGATTGTCATGCGAATATTCCACTTCCTAGAGTAAATGCATAACTTGATATACTTTTCATATCATCAATAGATCCACCCCAATCACTATCATGGTACCCAACTAATTCTGAATTATTAGTTGTTTTGTACCAGACACCTAATTCTCTGATGCCTTGTAGGTACCTTAAAACTCTCGTTGCAGTGGGATATAGAAGTTGACTGGGATTTTGCATAAACCTTGATAAAAGGCTTGCTTGAAAACATAAGATCAGGTCTTGAATATGTTAGATATAACAAGCACTCAATGATACCCCTATAAATGCTAGGATTAGCCCTTTCAGCTCCATCTTCTTTAGAAAGTTTCTAATCTACAACTAGTGGTGTTAACATAACTTTGCACTTATCCATCTTGAATTTCTTTAGGATAGTGTTATGTAGTGTAAAACTAGCAAACGTATATCACACTCCCAAAGATGAGTTCTTGAAATTGGAGACTTGTGCAACAATGATTGGTCCAAATCCCGAAGCAAACTCCTGACCAGCAACCTGCACAAAAGGGACCCACCCTGGAGGTTTGGGTGGTATTTCCCCCTCCGAAGCTTAAGTCAGATGTCAGGGATGTAAAGGAACTTTTAGAGAGAGAAAACAGAGAGAGAGAGAGAAGAATTTATGACAGAGTAACAGTACTATCCTCCGAAAAACGTACCTTTCACCCTGAAATCAAGGACTATTTATACTGTTTGAAATGACTGCTGTGCCTTGATGTCACCCTAATTTGGAGCATCTGATTGGCTAATCAAAGTTTTGGGACACGTGGCAGCTGTTAACTGGTCAGTACACCTCACTTTCATATAAAGGTGTAAATCAGACTTACTGGGCCTAAGTACAGTTTTTGGGGCCAGAAGAAGGTCTTTTTAGTACGTTTTCAGAGAAACGTACTTTTAGGCCTGTCACCTTCAGGCCCTTTTGTACTTTTATTCCCCTGCATATATGCCACATGTAGGGCTCAGATGAGGCCACGTGTCAGTACCAGAGCCGTTTATTTTTTAGGCTACAACATTTGCCCCTTAAAAGAGAGTTATTATCTTTTGGGCGCCAAGACGGTTAATCTTCCTCTTTTAACCGACCTGGAACTGCTCTTCTCTTTTTCAAAAAAGAGGCGCCATTTTGCCGGTCTCCACAGGTCAACTCCTATGAACAACGGTTACTTTTACCGGATGAGGGGGTCATTTTCACCCCTCTATAAATATGTGCCTTAGTCGCTCCTGGAATCATTTTAACTTTGCTGAGAAAATTTTCTAGAGAGAGAGACTCTGCAAATTTTTACTGAACTTTTTAGAGAGAAGAACACTCCCGTCCAAGCTCTTGCAATTGTTGTTTTGCTCGTCCGAGATTTCAAGTCATCTTCAACATTCGTCCGAACTTTCTTCTACAGGTATATTCTCAACTCTTTTCCTTGATTGCACACATATTTTAAGAAAATGGATTCGTCCTCTTCCTCGAACAATTTCGGCCGCTCAAGGGTTGGTGCTAACCCTAGAACAGAGGGCCTAACTTCTTCGGCATCTTCTAGAGTTGGTCCTATCTTGGCCGGGCATGCATTCTTTATCTTTAGCCATGGACGGCAAAGTCAGACGACCCAGTCTTTACCTGTGCAGGGTAATCTGGCGCGCGTCAAGCAAACGGCTCGCATCAGAAGAGGGGTAACCATGCCGGCCTCTAGCTCTGAAAGGGAGGAATCAACTGGGCGAATTCCAGCCGAAGGAGAACGAGAGACCCAAAGCGCTCGTCCTGCCTACCAAACTCTTTCTCCTGAACATGCCGAGGAGGAACCAGAAATCAGGGGCTCCCCAGAGGTCAGCCCGTCCATACATAGGACGATCTCAGATGAGCCGAGGACGGCTAGCTCTTCTGACCCTGCTAGTGGCTCAGAGGAGCCATCAACCACTTCGTCTGAAATAAGACGGCGGCTAGGTCCCCTTTCTGACCCTAGGTTCATCCTGGCCGATAACTCATGGCTGGGACGATTAGGCTCGGACCTTAGACCTTTTTCAGTGGTTATGCCCATGCCTGGCTACCACTTTGTCCTTCCCGGCCGAGAGGACACTATTTTCAGTGCTCCTCCCGGCCATTTTGCAGTTTATCGGCTGGCATTAGATGCCGGCCTGCGCTTTCCCCTTCACCCTTTCATCAGCCAACTTCTTCAGTATTACGGCATAGGACATAATCAGCTTGCCCCTAACTCTTGGCAAAACATCCTTACCTTTCTGGCCGTCTGCAATTTAAAGGGAAAGGACCCTTCTCTGGCCGCTTTCACCCATATTCACTACGTCGCCAAGGTCCCTAGGACCATTGAAGGAAGCTGGCTGAGCGTGTGCAACCGTCAAGGATTCTTGACGTCTTGGGATAAGACTTCCAAGATGCACTCATGGAAGGGCGAGTTCCTCTTTGTCCAGGCGCCCAGTAAAGCGGTGGCAAACCGTCTTCGGTATTTTAGCCGGACAACCACAAATACTGGACGGATGGCCTCATACCTGGAACTGGAGAGTAACTCTGCCGAAGAGATGGTGGAGTACTTCCGGGTTTCGGAGTATACTATGGAAGATGTTTCTTTCAAGGGTCCGTCCAATTGGATTCCTTTTAAGGAAATGTTTTACCATGACAACTTCCTAGTCGCTGCCGGCTTACGGCAGGACGAGGACAGAGGTATATCAACTAAGAATCTTCCAAGTAAAAATTTCTATACTTGCTTATCATTCATCCAACACTTGTTTTATTCCCTTTTGCAGATTCAGCCAGGAGCAAACTAAGGAAGTCTTGGATTGGAGACATGAGCTCGTCCAGATTTGCGGATACTCTATGGAAGGAGTACAGTAAGTCAGGTGCCGAAAAGAGGGCCGACACTCTGGTAAGCTATTGTATATGTATACACAAATTTTTTTTTTTTTTTTTTTTTTTTTTTTTTTTTTTTGCCTGGACGACTTGTCTACCCATGGGGCAATTCGTCCAGAGAAACACAGGACGAGCTAACTTCTCAAGAAGCAACTCGTCTAGATTGATTTCTTGACGGCTTGCCTCTTAGGGGAACAGTCCGTCTGGAGTAGCATAGGACGAGTTACTCATCGGAATAACAATCCGTCCTGGTTGATATCTTGACGGTTTGCCTCTTCGGGGGGCAGTCCGTCTAGAATAGCTTTGGACGAGTTACTCATTTGAGGAGTAATTCGTCCTGGTTGACACCTGGACGGTTTGCCTCTTCGTGGGGCAGTCCGTCTAGAATTGTTGGACGAGTTGCTTATTTGAGGAGCAATCCGTCCTGGTCGATATCTTGACGTGCATTCTAATCTTTTCCTTTTTCAGAAAAATGCCCCAACTTCTAAAGCTTTGGCCGAGAAAGCCGCCGCAAAGAAACGGCCGGCCGGCACCAGTGAGGCTCCTCCCTCAAAAAAGGCCAAGGGCTTTACTGCTAAGAAGAGGAAGACCACACGGCCGGTTCCCAAGGTCGTCATCGAGCTACCGGCCAAGGAGGAGGCCAAAGAAGAGCCGGCTGAAGCCGACTCCCGGGCCCTCGTGGCCTATACTGGTCCGGCTGAGCAGCCCACACCTTCACAACCTGACGAGGTTGTCATATTGGAGGATGCTGGACAATCTTCTCAGCCGGACACGGCTGTGGACGGTTCCGCCTTTTCTGGGCCTGTGGCCCAACTCGTAGGCCAGATGCCGGCTGCGTATAGGACGGCTTCCCGTTCCTCTGGTGAGTCTTACTATTCCAACGTAGTTAGAACACTACGGGTTGGCGGGCGTCCGATGAGTCCGTCCAACAAACAGACCGTGGTTATTCCCATCAGGTGTACTGACGAGTCTAACCTTTCAGATAAAGGGAAGGGTCCAGCTGTTGACGGCTCCCCTAGCCTCTCTGACGATGAATCTTCTCCAGCTTTTGGAAAGATGTCTTCGTCCGATCGTGAGAAGCTCAAGACGGAGCTGTTTAAGTGCTTTCCCGAACCTTATATCAAGGGGTTAAGGGGAGCATCGTCTGGGCATGTAGGTTACATGTCTCAGCTTGCTGCCGAGGTACGTCTTTCTTTTTCTAGACGCTTATGTTTTATACTTGACATTTATTTTTCCTTTTTTCATCCGTCCTGACATGCCTTATCCTTTCATGTGTTCAGCTTTTTGCTCGCAGCATGATAACAGAGGACTGGGCAAAGGAGCTCAGAAAAGAGAATAAGAAGCTCGTCCACGATGTGACGGCGGCTGCTGATCATGCCCAGTTTGCTATGGCCCAGCAAGAGGTGCTGCATCAGCAGACCAAGGTTGCATTGGAAAAACGGTCTGCCGAGCTAGAGTCTCAGATCAAAGTCTACCTTCTTCGGTTGACGGAGATGCTGGACGAACGGGCTTCATTGGAACGTGTCCTGACGGACGAGAGGAACTCAGTCATGACGATGGCTGCTGATTTTTTCAAAGAGAACCTCGTCCTTAAGGTCAAGAACCAAGCCCTTCGTACTGAGGTGGCCGAGACCATTGCTGGCGCCAAAGAGGCTATGAACACCGTCATAGATACCTCAAAGGAATGGGCTTGCAAGCTTTTGGCATGATGGCCGAAGAAGAGGATATCCCCAGATATGCTCGTCGGCTGGCGTTCCAGGAGGCTTGCATAAGGCGACTATATCCGGAGCCGACCCTCCCGTTTTTGAAGAATCTTCTGAAGATGAAGAGGGGAGGACGATGCTGAGGCCCAGGATGAAGAGGACAATGATCCTCCTGCCGCTTAGTTCCTTTGTTGTATCCTGGCCGTGAGCCATTTGTAATTTTCCTCCTTTTGTACTTAGATGAATTTTAGGTTGTAATCATCTTTTTTACATTTATGAAAAGCTATCTTTTTCAATCTCTCTTGTTCTATGCTGTACTGTTTTTGACATATTACCTTACAACCTCATATCTATTACAAGTACAAAAACAATCCGTCATAATATTTGGCTGGTCTAACCAACTCTTTTGGCCGATCTCATCCATTACTATTATTAAGGCTAAGTATAAATGTATCTCGTCAATCATTCTGATCTGACCCAGTAGCTCTTTTCTGGACGTTCATAACCAGATGCTCAAGCATACTTGTAATTTTTAAATTTCCAAGTATAGAAGTTTTGCTCGGCCAGAGCCCGGGTTCCGTTCGTCCTTGGACAAAGACTTAGTTAGTTTATAAATTATGCCCCTATATGCCCCCCTTCTTGGACGAAGATTTTTATAACTTTTTCCTGTTCAAGAAGGAGTTGAGAAGATAATTTTTAAACAAGTTGGACAAGTGGTCTATGCGAGAAGCAACTCGTCCAAGCTAATATTCTGACGGGCTGCTTCTTTGGAGAGCAACTCGTCTGAATGATAGTTGGACGAACTGTTTCTTTTGAAAACTCGTCCATCATGAAATAACTTGTTCCTTTACTAAGGTTGTTATTTCGAAGTTTTGTGGCTTTTGGACGGACAGTAAGATACCTTTACTAAGGCGTCTTATTTCCAGCCGACCTTGTTCAGGAGATGTTTAACTCTTTAAGTAAACAACCGGCCAAATCTGACATGCTTTATCCGTTTAAGAATGATAACATGTTCAGCCGAACTCCTAATGAAAGGTGCATTGTCTTTTTGCTTTGTAAAATTAGTTAGCTTTTGACGTTAGTATGTAACTTTAAGCAAACAATTAAAACAAAGTCATAGAGAAGTAGAATTGTATTATATGAAGTTTGCTTGACGGATAGTCAAGGTACATGTCTACATTCTACTTTTTCATTGTAATGCATTAGGAAAAGATTACAATTTAGCTGATGCTCTAAACAAAGTATTTCTTCAAAGTGTCAGAATTCCACGTCCTAGGAATAGGACGTCCGTCCAATCCTTCAAGACGAAAGGTACCATTCTGAACGACTTCGATTATCTTATAAGGGCCTTCCCAGTTAGGAGTAAGCTTGCCTAACTCTTTGGCTCGGCCGACCGCTTCCATTTTTCTTAGGACGAGATCTCCCATCTTTAATGGACGTCTAGCAACTCTTTTGTTGAAGTCTCTTGCCATTCTTAACTTATATAGTTGCATCCTCAGCAGAGCATTGCCCCTGACTTCAGGAACTAAGTCCAAAGCCGTCCTAAGAGCTGCCCAGTTAGCATCTTCTGAGTACATCATTACTCTTAAGGTGGGTTCCTCAACTTCAATAGGAAGGACAGCCTCAGAGCCATAAACCATCATAAAGGGAGTCTCTCCTGTGGAATTCTTGGCCGTCGTCCTAATTGACCATAAGACCAGCTGCAATTCTTCTACCCAAAGCCCCTTTGCATTGTCTAACTTCTTTTTTATTCCGGCCGAAAGGATCTTGTTGAAAGCCTCCACTTGCCCATTAGCCTGTGGATGAGCTACTGCTGCAAAGTGAGCTTAATTCCTTGGTCGGCCAACCATTGACGAAGCTTGGGTGTTCAAATTGTGGCCCATTATCAAAGACGATCGACTGGGGCATGCCAAACCTTGTAATAAGTTCTTCCAGATGAACCCTTTGACATCATTGGTGGTGATCCCTTAATGCTTCAGCTTCAACCCATTTTGTAAAGTAGTCTACAGCTACTATTACAAATTTCTTCTGGCCGGCAGCAATAGGAAAAGGCCCAAGAATTCCATCCCCCATTTAGCAAAGGGAAGAGGAAAGAGAATGGGCGTCAAGAATTGGACGGCTTTTGAGGATATTACCATGCTTTTGGCAACTATCACACTTCTTGGCATAGAGGAGTGCATCTTCTTTTAAGGACGGCCAAAAGTAGCCCGTCCTGAGAGCCCTTTCTGCCAAAGCTCTTCCTCCAATGTGAGAAGCACAAGCTCCCTCATGCAACTCCTTCAAAACGTCCAGACCTTCCTTTCGGCTGATGCACTTGAGAAGAGGCCGATTATAGGATTTTTGTATAAGGTCTCATTCCACAATTCAAACCACTTGTCCCTAGCTCTCACATACTTGGCCTTAATGGGATCAAGAGGCAGACGGCCGTTTTCTTGAACTCAATGATTGGACTCATCCACTCATCATCTCGGCTGAGAAACAGCACTTCTCCGGCCTCAATGCTCTTGGCCGCCTTCACCTCCCAAAAGACTGTTCTAGGAACTCACCTTCGGCCGAGCTGGCCAGTTTAGAGAGGGCATCAGCTTGATGGTTTTCTGATCTGGGCACCTGATCTAGGACGAACCTCTTTAAAGACTTGATCTCGTCCTTGACCAAATTCATATACTTGCTCATGGACGCTTCCTTGCATTCAAACTCACCATTGACCTGACTGACAACCAGCAGAGAGTCAGTTTTAGCTTCATTTCCAAGGCCCCAGCCGCTTTACACATTTTTATGCCGGCTAAGAGAGCTTCATACTCTGCTTCTTATTGGACGCCTGGAACTTGAATTTCATAGCATATTCAAACTTATCCCCTTCTGGAGATTGAAAAATGATTCCTGCCCCACATCCGTTGGCAGTTGAGGATCCGTCCACCATAAGGGTCCAATGACGCCTTCCTGCTGCTGGATCCTGGACGCTTTCTATCGTAGGCCGAGTAAGCTCTACGATGAAATCAGCCAAAGCTTGGCCCTTGATTGCCTTTCTAGGCTCAAATGTTAAATCAAACATATTCAGCTCAACAGCCCATTTTAACATTCGGCCAGAGGCATCCATCTTATGCAACACTTGCTAAGGCTGATCTGTATATACAAGGATGCTGTGAGCTAAGAAGTAAGGTCTTAACTTCCGGCTAGCCATCAACAAGGCCAGGCCGAATTTCTCGATGGTGAATATCTGTTCTCAGCATCTTTCAGCACATGGCTCACAAAATAGACGGGTATTTGCACCGCGTCTCTTTCAGCCAAGAGGACTGCACTGACTGCGAAGGTGATACAGCCAGTATACATACAACTTTTCACCTTCGGCCGGACTGATCAACCTAGGCAGCTGCCGAAGATGGTCTTTGACTTGCTGAAGGCCAACTCAGCTTCTTCCGACCACTCAAACTTGGCATTCTTTTTGATAGTAGCAAAGAAATGGTGACATTTGTCTCCTGATTTTGAGAGAAACCGTCCAAGAGCAGCCAAACAGCCCGTCAACCTCTGAACTTCTTTGACTTTGGACGGCGAAGACATATTCATAATAGCCTGAATTTTGTCGGGATTTGCCTCAATCCCTCTCTGATCAACCAAAAATCCCAGAAATTTCCCAGCAACTACGCCGAACACACATTTTTGCGGATTAAGCTTCAACTTGAATTTTCTCAAGGTGAGGAAGGTTTCCCTCAGATCGTCCAGATGATCTTTCTCCTCTTTACTCTTGACGATCATGTCGTCTATATAAGCTTCCATATTTCGCCGAGCTGCGGCTGAAATACTGTATTAATGAGCCTCTGAAATGTAGCCGGAGCATTTCTTAGGCCGAAAGGCATCCTGAGCCATCCATACAGCCCTTTCTCAGTAACGAAGGAAGTCTTATCTTGATCATCCGGCCACATAGGAATCTGATGGAAGCCAGAGTAGGCATCCATAAAGCTCAGCAGGGCATGGCCGGCCGTAGAATCAACCAGACGATCTATTTTTGGCAACGGGAAGCTGTCCTTAGGACAAGCCTTGTTCAAATCTGTATAATCAACACACATCCTCCAAGTGCCATTCGGCTTTGGAACCATCACAACATTTGCTACCCAATCTGGGTAGTATGTTTCCCGGATGAATTTAGATTTAAGCAGCTTTTGAACTTCCTCATCAACGGCCTTATTTCTGGCCGGCCCCAGATGCCTCTTCTTCTGCCGAATAGGCTTTTGCCCCGGCTCAATGTTGAGCTTATGGACGGCCACCTCAGGGTCTATCCCAGGCATCTCTTCTACAGCATAGGCAAACACATCTTCAAATTCTCGCAGCAACGCAACTAAGGCGTCCTGAATTTCCGATCTCAAAACTGATCCAATTTTCAATGTCCTTTCCGGACGCTCTGGATTCAAGCAAATCTCTACTGGATTTCCACAGGCTCTGGACGTTCTAGTCCCAGACTCATTATAGCCATTATCTCAGATGAATGCTTTTCTTCCTTAATAGCCAAACACTTTCTCTTCTTGCTAGGCAAAAGCATGGACGGATTGTTTTCAGGAAGAGGCGACTCCTGAACCTTCTCAATTTCCTCCTTAAGCTCACAATCTGGCCTTTAACTTTTTGGCCGAATCATCTCCTTGTCCCTTGGACACTCTGCTTTTTCCTTCCAAGATGATGGTTTGAGTGTGGTGAGATAGCATTCTCTGGCAGCTTGCTGGTCTCCATAAAGAGATCCAATCTTCCCACCATCACATTCAAACTTCATCAGCATTAAATGGGTCACAATGACGCCTTGATGTGATTTAAGGTAGGTCGCCCGAGAATGACATTATAAGCTGTCAAGTCTCGTACTACCAAAAATTTCACAAAAAGCGTCCTGGCCGCATCTTTTTCTCCAACTCTGACGGGCAAGGTGACGGTTCCCATAGGGTGTATGACCCCGCCGCCAAAACCAATTATAGGATTGACCGGCATCAAATCGTTTTTGTCAAACTTTAAACGAGACAAACAATCAGCACTGATGATGTCAGTTGAGCTTCCAGTATCAATCAAAATTCGCCTAACCCTTAGATTGGCAATCTTCATTTCCACAACCAGCGGATCATCATGAGGCGTCCTAATATTCCCCCGGTCCAACTCGCTGACCACTATTTTTGGAAAAGGATCAGACTCGGCCTGGTTGGTGAGCATAACCTGGCTGAGTTCCCTCAAATATTTTTGTGGCCACGATTTGTCGGACCTCCAGCTGCAAATCCTCCTGAGATGACCATCACACATCATCATCCGTGCTATCTCCGTCCATCTTTCTTCCTTGACGGTTATCCCTTTTCTGAAACTTCCTTCCTGACGAGGGTAGGTAATTGTTCATCTTTCCTTTTCGAGCCAACTCTTCTAGTGCTCGCTTCAAATGCTTGCATTCATTGGTTTCATGTCCACAATCTTTGTGAAAGTGACAATACTTGCTCTTGTCCCTGTTACGTAAGGCGTCTTCATCTCGGCCGGCGCCTTTAGCTCATGCTGATCTTTTATTTCCATCAAAATGGAATATTGATCTTTGTTGAACTCTATTGGTTCAACTGAGGCCGCCGGCTCTGACCGCCTACTTCTCTTGGACGAAGTGGTCATAGAAGTCATGGCCCAAGTCTCAGCCTTCTTGGGCGGATTCTTTTTTGGCTGAACAGCTTCTTCACTTTCTTCACTTCTGGCTGTTTTGCTTCAGCACAGACCTCTGTGGCATGAATGAATGCTTCAGCCTCCCTCAGTGCTTCCGTCAAAGTAGTGATTTTCTTCTTCACCAAATCAAACTTAAAACTTCCTGGTCTTAGACCTCTGATGAAGGCGTCAAACGCCACACCCGCATTCAGATCTTGGATCTGCAACGCCTCCAGATTAAACCTCTTCACATAACCTCTCAAGGCTTCCTTAGGACCTTGGATGACTTTACCCAGGTGCATGCTTGTTTTCTGTTCTTGCCGATTAGCCACAAAGTGACTGGTGAATAGAATACTAAGTTCAGTAAAATTATTCACTGAATTAGGCGGCAAGTTGTTGAACCATTTTTGCGCTACTCCTTTCAAAGTAGCTGGGAAATTCTTACACCAAGTAGCATCGTCCACCCCTTGGACATACATCTGATGCTTGTAAGCTGATAGGTGATCGTCCGGATCAGTAGTTCCGTCAAAAGGATCAATGGTTGGGAGCTTAACCTTTGGGAAAGGAGGGGACTCCATGATCCTGACCGAGAAAGGAGTGGGCCAATTGATCTGGAGTGCCGCCACCTGCCCCTCAATGGGTATGTGCTCCTGACGGTACTTTTAAAACCGGATTAGATGAGGTGTTAGCTAAGGCTTGACGCCTGTACACCATAGGCTGCAAAACTGTCTTCTCTTGCCTGGGCTGGAAAGCGATGGACCACGGCTTCGCACCACTGTTCTGGACGGGAGCCTTAAGGACGGATCCTTCATATATGGCGTGGAGCCAGAGGCTGAACGCTGCTGCGCTGCCGCCCTCTTGGCCTCCAAGTACTCCCGAGCATCAGTCTCCATCATGTGACCAGTAGGAGGGATATTATCTGCTGGACGGACCACCAGCTTCCAGTCCATCTTCCTCCTAGAATCACTGACTGCCGGCTGCTTTCCTTTGGAAGGCCTTAGTCAATTCTGGCCGAGGTGGCCGACTAGGTCCTGGACGACCCTCTTGGGATCGCCCTTTAAGTGGCGCAGCTGCCTCTTCTCTCGGACTCATCTGAAAAAATAGCATGTTGTTCTTAATCTGCTCTTCCATAACAGCGGCCATCCTGGCCTGGAAGTCATTTAACACATTTTCCAAATGACCAGCAGTCACTGGACGGTCAAGATTTTCTTGGATGACTGGAGTTACAGTCCTACCCTCGAGTGAACGGCAGCATGGCCCTGATCCCTGCCTCGAGGTGGCCTCTCGTCATCAACGTATCATCCACCTGAACTCTAAAACTTCTGTTCCTTGCCACATTCGAAGAGTGACAGTCTGTCATTGTTGCGTCTCCCCACAGACGGCGCCAAATGTTATGTAGTGCAAAACTAGCAAACTTATATCACACTCCCAAAGATGGGTTCTTAAATGGAGACTTGTGCAACAATGATTGGTCAAATCCCGAAGCAAACTCCTGACCAGCAACCTGCACAAAAGGGACCCACCCTGGAGGTTTGGGTGGTATTTCCCCCTCCGAAGCTTAAGTCAGATGTCAGGGATGTAAAGGAACTTTTAGAGAGAGAAGAGAGAGAGAGAGAGAAGAATTTATGACAGAGTAACAGTACTATCTCGAAAAACGTACCTTTCACCCTGAAATCAAGGACTATTTATACTGTTTGAAATGACTGCTGTGCCTTGATGTCACCCTAATTTGGGAGCATCTGATTGGCTAATCAAAGTTTTGGGACACGTGGCAGCTGTTAACTGGTCAGTACACCTCACTTTCATATAAAGGTGTAAATCAACTTACTGGGCCTAAGTACAGTTTTTGGGGCCAGAAGAAGGTCTTTTTAGTACGTTTCAGAGAAACGTACTTTTAGGCCTGTCACCTTCAGGCCCTTTTGTACTTTTATTCCCCTGCATATATGCCACATGTAGGGCTCAGATGAGGCCACGTGTCAGTACCAGAGCCGTTTATTTTTTAGGCTACAACAGATAGCTTTTGCATACTTTCTCTATGTTATAAAATGCCTTCATTTGTTTTCTTTAGGATAGCTTTAGGATAGCTTTAGACCAACCAAGAAAGAAGTTCATTAAGCCTAGATATGTCATTTCAAGTTCTTGTTTCATATGCTACTCAAAGTTGGCAATCATTGCTTCATTATATCCCGTAATGATTAGATGATCAACATATAGGGATAAAATCATCAAAACTGATTTTATATGCTTTACGTAAAAAGTGGGGTCACTTGGACTTCTTTCAAATCCAAACTTCAGCAACTACTCATCAATTCTATTGTACCAAGCTCGTGGAGCTTGTCTCATCCCATATAGCGCTTTCTTAAGCTTATAAACTTGATTTTATTTTCGACACAATCTCTTCTTAGAGATAGCCATTTAAGAATGCAGACTTTACATCATTCTGGAAAATATTCCATTTAAGTTGAGCAACTAAGGCAATTAAGATTCGTATTGTATCCTCACAACAGGAGCAAATGTCTCGGTGTAATCGGTAACACAATGTTAAGGTTGGTTCTATAGACCCACTTGACTCCAACTACATCTTTATGTTTTGGTCTCTATGTGAGATCCCAAGTACGATTTTTCTCCATCATTTTTATCTCATCCTTCATCGCATTTCTCCACTCTTGATGTTTTCAAGCTCTAATATAGGTGTTAGATTCATAAACAACAAGAATAACATGATTCAAATTGAATTTTGGTGACTTGAGCTGATGCATTATTTTTATATAAGTCAGCTACAAGTCGTTGACCTTTTGGTCTTGTAGAAGATTCAACATTATTTGGAGTTCTAGGGGGATCCATGTAGCATTCTAAGAGAATTTGGTCGTGACATATCCTCTGGAATTTCATTATTGTTATTATTCCCTTGTGTTTCACTGTTCTCAAAAACATTTCAAGGTATTGCAGGTTGCGTTTTCACTTTTTCTTCATTCTAACTCCAATAAGAGTTCTCATCCACTTCCACATCTCTATTGATTGCCATCTTTCGTGTGTTCAAATTTAAAAGACGATAACCTTTGGATTGCGAGCTCTATCCTAGAGAGATGCCACGTTATGCCATGTCTTGTAATTTGTGTCTCTTTTCTGCAGGAACATGTATATAGCATGAAGAGCCAAATACACTAAGGTAATGTTTGGGAATGTTGATTTCAATTGAAATCCTGGATTTCAATTTAGGAATTATAAATTCTAATATTCAATTCCAAATGAATTGTTTAGGAAATTTAGATATACTAAATCCAATATTTCAAATCCAATTCTTTGTTTGGATAGACTTTAAAATTCTAATTTCACACTTCATCAGTACAAGCGAGTTTTTCACCAATAATGAATTATGGAAAAAAAAAATAACTACAAAAATCAAAATAAAAAACAACTATAACAAGGCTCTAGTTTAACATTATAAGAAAATATAAAAAAATTGGGAATGAGGAAGATGAAGTAAAAACCATGACTACTCAATCATATGAACATTCAAATTCATAATGATCAGATGGTTGATATATTATTCATCAAAATACACAAAATTGAATCCAATTTGAATATGGTGGTGAGGTATAGGAGAGAGAGTGGACAAGGAACCCTATATGTTTATGGCCGAGGAGACAGATAATATGATTTTTTGATTTTAAAAAATTAAAAATTTCAGCAAAAAGGAATAAAAAAGGAAAAAAAAATTTGAGGAGAGAAGATGAAAAAAGAGCACTAGTGTAAGTGTGCTGTGATTTCAAATGGCATGGTCTGAAATGTCATTTCAAATCCTTTCTTGTATGGGCTCTTTTTTTATTATTATTATATGAGGATTTGACCCAAATACAATATTGAAATTCTTTGCCCATCCAAGCATCTCAATTGTGCAAATCCAACATTTCAAATGAAAGCTCATATCCAAACAGATCATAATGAGGTGTTTTACAATAGGTTTCTCGCCTACCCATGCTTCACATGGTGTTTTATCCCTCACAACCTTAGTTGGACACCTATTCAGAAGATACACGACTGTATTAATAGTCTCCGCCCAAAGTCCTTTTGGCATTTTCTTCTTAAAAAGTATACATCGTGCCATTTCCATAACTATTTTATTCTTACGTTCAGATACACCATTTTGTTGTTGTGTGTACCCAACCATAAGTTGATCTGTAATGACTTCATGGTCACAAAAAGAATCAAACACATTTGATGTGTATTCCTTACCTCTATCAGATCAAATTCTTTTCATTCTACATGCTATTTGATTTTGAACCTTGGCTTTGAATTTCTGGAAAATGGTTGGAACTATAAAACGTTATTTGAGAAAATATACTGTAACAACCCGTTTCCCGAGCTGCTAGGTAAATACACTTAAGATCCACTAATCACAATCAATGCTTAATAAACCTCAGATTAAACATTTACTCGCAGCGGAAACATAACCTATAAAACGATCCTGAAACCTGTGGGTTATTGGCCCACAAAACAAAATCCTTAAAATAACACAAATATCTCAACTAGATTCCCAAATATTATATACAAAGAAACAATAAATAACTGTTCTCTAATCAACTAACTAGAATACAATCTCAATCCTTTACAAGACGTAATCCTATTCTTGCTCCACTTTCATTCCCGAGCTCTTGATACCAAGCCTGCAAATTCAGGGAAGAAATACAAAACAAACAAAATTCCAAAATGAGTGAAAAACTCGTAACCTTTACTTCAGCCCGTTATAAACATTTTATTTCTCAAACCATTTTCATTTCGTAATAACGCTGGCATAGCTCACTCTCTTAAACAAATCAGTGGCAAGTACAAGCTTTGGACAAAAGGACAAATGACAAATGCTGCCTCCAAGTTGCGCTATGGAATCCAGCAACACTACCCCCAAAGTTCGCAATGGAGCGTAGCCGACCTGTACCAGGTCAAATGAGTAACCCTCCTCCACCCATACCTTGCCCACTTACTATTTTCAGTTCATAAACTAAGCCAGCAAAATAGTTTTCGTATTCATACTCATCGAATAATATTTCATAATCAACTCACAACATCACATTCATAACTATGGCCATAGTACGAAGTTATTTATCAAAATCAGAATAGAGATCCACACACATATAGGCATGAGTAAATGATTTTACTGAACCTAAAAGTTACCTGAATCGCAATCCAAATCCAACAACACCTTCAATAATCTTCATCTCCAAATGATTCAATTCCATAATCATTCTCCAACTATTTACCTCATAACAATAACGATAATTAATAACTAATCTCAACTACCGACTAAAACCATAACCAATTCTAATCAAGAAATTATTAACCTTCAGCATCCTCATTCCATAATCGTCAAATCATAATTCAAAATTATATATTTGAACTAACTAAACTTAACTTTTGCCAAACTAATTCAACAGCATCTCTTCTTTTATAAACCAACATAATTACAACACCAACAACAACACAACGACAACAAAAACAGCCACCACAACGACTCCACAACTACAACAACTCCACCACCAACAATAACCAATAACAACCACAATTAACAACCACTTCAACTCAACACCACCACTACAATAATCCTAACAACAACTGAACAATACCAATAACAACAACGCACTGCCACGACCACAACAACGCATACCACCAACAACAACAAAACAATAACCAACATGACTACTCCTATAATGCAACAACCTTAACAACAGCACAGCAACGACAACAACTTGGAAATTTACAAATAGAAAATCAGGAAACAAAAAGGAAAAAGGTATATTATACCTCTGCTCTTGAAGCAGGGGAGACCACGACAAAGGGGGGAAAAGACTTGCCTCCGGCAGCGGCGGAGATCACCGATAAGGGGCAGCAGGTACGGTGAGCTGCGATGGCAAGTTGGTGGTACATCGCGTCGAAGCACAACCGCGAACGGAGCAGTGAGCAGCGGCAAACTGACGCACCGAGGAACAATAATAGGGCATGAGGAATACAAAGAGGAAGAGAGAGAACGCGAAGAAAAGCAGTGGAGATCGGCGCAGCTCCAGCGAGCTAAAGACGCCGGCGAACAGAACAGGCGAACAGAGGAGAGAGAGACATGAATGGGGTTGGGGTTTCACTGGGTTTGGGTTTTTGGTTTTGTCGAGCAAAAGAACAAAGGATAAGGATTTAGTTTTGAGTTTGGGAGTTTGGGCTTTATGATTCATTAAACCGACAAAAGGAATATGATAAGGGTTTGGTTTCCAATTGGTAAACGGCAAGGATAAAAATAAACAAAACCGACTTTGACTTCCTATTTGACCAAATACCGCACAATTTAGTCGCACATAAGACCCAAATTAATTTTAATAATAATAATAGAAATAATCTCATATAATTAAATAAATAAACATATTACAAACACGATAATAATATAAAACACATTCCACAACTCAAATAAAATAAAAATTTTCGAAACATAATTAACTTAATAAATATAATTAATATTTAATAAACGCACTTAAAAACAGGGCTATTACATATACCCATTGCATCCTGTGAAATCATCTATAAATAGGATGCAATATTTGTTATTCTCATAAGTAGGTGTCCTCATAGGACCACATAAATCGATATGTACCAACTCAAGCTTCTCTTTTGGCCTCCATGCTTGATTATGTGGTAATGACTCTCTATGCATCTTCCCCAACTGGCACCCGTCACAAACCTATTTTTCTAAGGTCACGAGTGGTAGATCTCTAAGCATATTCTTTCTATAGAGAAGTTGTAAAGCATGAAAATTATAGTGGCTTAGCCTTTTGTGCCATAACCAATAGTCATCATGCTCCATTCTATTTACCTTTTCTTTTGGATTTTTCCATAAAAGAGAAAAACCCTTACTTTTTATTTGAACTTGGGCAATCTCTTTCCGTTGTTGATCATAAATGTTGTATGAATTCCCCTCAAAATTAGTTGGGTATTGTAGGCGTGTTTTTATTTCGCCTACGCGGTGTGAGCGCGTAACATATTTAAATACCCTATTGTTAAGGTTTTATTGAAAATTATTTTGAAAAAAGTTGCCAACAATTCTTTTTAGGAAGAATCATAAACCTAATTGTATATGGGAAAATTGTAGGGAGAAATTAGGGACTTATCCAATGTAGATTTTCCCGTCATGACTCCATAGATGGTCAAAGTGAACCAAAGATTGAGTTTGGAGTGAGGGTATAATACAGCCAGGAACCATATTGCACATTGTTGGCCTCTACTAAATATCGATTCATTACAGATTTTATGCCAAAGAATAATCAAGTAATATGTTAAGCATCCTAAAAATAATTAATCTAGGTTGGTTCTGGAAACACGTAAAAAGACTATTTTTGAATGATATGTTATTATGCAATCAATTTACAGGAAACCTAGCAGGTTGTCTAAATTGATCTGATTAATGTTAAAACAATTCTTTAGGTCTTTCATTAGCAAAAATCTCATGTGTGAGATAAAAGCAATGAAGCAGGACAATCATATAATATGCATATAATGATCGGGCAAGCATATAATATACAAAGGCATGACCTATAATGATATAAAATAAAAATATATAGAAAAGAGTAAGAATATACAGTAGAGCGATTTTATATTAAAGATCTACATCGAGAAATAAAAACTCTTAGTAATTTCAATATAAATATAGAGAATTTATTCAAGGACCCTCAGAGATCATACCTATGCGGTTTAGATTGAAGAGCGCAACAATCTATAGGCGGAGCAATCGTGAAACCAGGAACATCATGTGATTAGGAAAAGAAATTGATTTGAAGTATTGAAAGTATTTGAGTGTTTGAGTATTTGGAGATTCGAAGTGTATTTTAGAGATATTCATAAGTCAATGTATACGTAAAAGAATAATGAAAAGTCGTGTGTAGTTCATGAAATCACGAGTATTTCTAGGCAAACACAGGTGTGTGCCTCACGCAAGCCCTACGCCAGGCGCATGCTTACGTGACAGGCGCACTGCCACGCGTCAAGCGCATATTCCAGTATATTCCAGCATAAATTCGCTTTTGATTATGCGCGTCTTTTGAAGATACTTTTTTATCCCTAAAATCTTGAAATTGAACTTTACAAATTAAAAATATGATTTTTTTGATAAAAGCATTATGAAAATATTCATTACAATAATAAATATTCAATTAGATTTTTAAAATACTATTAATCATCATGACCAATTAATTGGACTTCAAAATACCATTTCAAAACACAATTTTGGAATGGTTCTTTAGATTGCTCTTCCGTTGGCTCGCGCCAACTGATACCGCAGTATATTCCATCATTGGATCCTTAAATGGGGATCATGTATCTACAAAAACTCTCCCTTTGACTGAGGTTCAGGAAACCTATAGTCAAAGTATATGGTCTTGGGACACAGAACGATTCTAAACGCTTTGCAGTTTAGAACTGATCTATATATGTCAGTCGCTGCAAAACAAAGTTAGTATTCAGTACAATAACTACAAGCAATATGTACCTGTAGGGAAACATGTTAGCAAATAGGTGCAAACAACTCAGACAAAGCACGTAATGATGCAAAAATACAAACTTAAACTCTCTAAGGATGCATGAGACGCTATGCAAAAATTAATGTTATGCAAACCTACGGGTTGACACGTCATGCAAGGTAAGGGTTATGCAAAACTATAACGTATGAAATGCACTGAAAGGTGAGGATTTTGTAAGGCTAGGATATGTGTAGAATGATAGAATGATTTTTGAAAATCGCTTTTAGTATATGAGTGGGTTCCGTAAACGAGGTATGCAGATTACAACTCTTCAGGAGTTTGATTCCACTTGGAGGCACCACCACATATATAGGAAGCCCCAACTTTGGATGAGCTTACCTTGAATTAGGTTTGAGCCCTAATTGAAATGTATTTACTCTGATATTAAAATGTAGTTAGTGTGTACTTGAACCTTTAAAAATTTTTGCTGGGGATTCTTATTTGGAAGGCAAAGTCAAGTAGCACCATAGGCCATGGAATTATTGGAGAATCCTTTAGAGAAAAGGAGAGTTTGGATTGAAAAAAAAAAAAGTTTGAATTTGTGACTTAAATGAATATAGTTGGGAAAAGGCTTTGATGATATTAGGTGCAGACTCGAATCTATGTAGGGATCTAGAAAGAGATTATGCTCCTAAACTCTAGAAAATCAAATCATTAAAACTTGATTAATTTTATTTTATTGAAGCGGTCGGACCTCAAGATGAGGATTCCTACGTATCCTTGCGGAATCAGACCCTTCGTAGTTCAAGATCTGATATCTCTTTTTTATTATATTTTTTTGTGTCCTAACTTTTGCCTAGGTCGCCCTTTTGGATTTTCAACCTATCGGGATCGGACATACCTTGGATAAGGAGTTTGGGTTGATGAAAGGTTAAAATGTTCAAGGCTTTAGGTTTGATGAAGATTTAATTGGATGGGCTAAGGTAGGATCATGGATTTGAATTATATAGACTATGATTTTGATGGGTTGAAGGATTTGAATTACCTAGCCCTTTAGCTTGACTTTTTATTTCTTTTTGTCTTTGGCCTTTTCTTTTAGCATTCTTTCTTTAGGTCTTGTGCGTTTTGTTTTGCTTTTGTCTTTTTATTTTTTCGCACTTTGAATATTTTTTACTTTTATCTTTTTAAATTTTGCCTGGCATTGATGTTTTTTTATATAGTAAGGCTTGCACACAAGTTTGGTTTAAGGTATTGGAAGGCTTGAAGGATATTTATGAAGTTTTATATTGAAAGGCTATTTGGCTAATGGAGATGATAGTTTAAATGGTTTTTTCTTTTTCTTGGTTGTGTGTAGATGGGGTATGAAGGTTAATGGAAGGGAGAGGGGAATAACTCTTGATTCAAAGTATGTCCTCTTTTTTTTAGTCATTTTTTATTTCATATCTCATTTTATTATGATTAGTCAGCTTCATTAGGTGATTTAAGTTTCATCATTGAAATGGAAGCATAAATAACATGATGTAAGGCCAATGAGAATCAAAATGCAATTATTTTATTAATTAGAAATAAATAGAATAAGGCTTGTTAGAAATAAAAAAAAAAAAACTAAATGACATAGATTTGACAGGACGGGAAATGAAAGAGCTAGGGGAGGGACTCTCCGACTAAACCTAAAAAAATAACGTTAGATGACCATGCACCAACATGAATCAGGCATTTCCCAAGGGGTTGCCACTATTGCTTTGTTGTAGGCGGAATTGTCAATCTACCATTTTCAACCATATCCTGTAGATGATGCTTCAAAGTCCAACATTGTGACGTCGTATGCACGTTCCCTGGATGGTACTTGCAGTAGGCATTGGGATTCCATTTACTTGATCTTTTCTGAGAAGGCGGGTTCGAATTAGGGCCGATAGGCTGAAGTGCTCCTTTTGCATGAAACCTAGTGAAGGCCTCTACTAGAGTCATGTCTAATGGAGTTAATGTCCTTTGAGGTCCTTGATAACCTCTCTTGTCAGTAGTTAGGGCGTTTATGTCTTTTGTTTTAGAGGTAGAAAGGATGTTATTACTTCTCTTAAAAGAGTTCTTGTTGTTGGAACCCTTGTTCTTGTCGGCATGTACCTCTTCTTCAATCAACATGCCTACCTTATAGAGCTTCGTGAAAGACTCTATGAGTTGGAATTGGATATGATCCCCAAACTTAGGCTTCAGGTTACGAATCACCAGTATGACTTGATACTCCTAAGATGGCCTATTAGTCATTTGTGCAGCCTTTTCCATTCATTTGTTAAGGAAGGTGACGAAATCTTTGTTGGAATTTTATTTAGTTAATTACAACTCATGAAGGCCAATGGGAAGCTGAGTATTGTATATGTACTGTTTGTGGAACTCTTCTCTGATGTAGTCACAATCATTTAGCTTAGGTTTATTCAGTATTCTGAACCATATTAATGGATGTGCATCCAATGTTAAAGGAAAAACATAAGCAAACAGAAAGCTCTCAAGTGGTCCTATAGGCCTTCGACTCCCTTTAGTTTTGGGAGGTCACCCAATGTTACCTTATTAGGGAGTTCTTTCCCCAGTTCAGGATCAATAATGTCATGGCCATAAGCCTGACCCTCGAGCGCAAGGATTGACTGGATCCATTGCTCGATTTTCTCAAACCTCAGTTATGTCTCAGCCTTATCAGCAGGTGGTGGTGGCAGAGGGGTGTCACCTTCCGCTTCTTCCTCAGTCAGTTCTCTCTAAGTGCTTTAATCTCTTTGTCTTATATATTCCGCAAGACGAGAGTTCATCACTTAAAGTTGGGTCATAATGGCACTGAGCTGTTAATTAGCATCCCCCATTTTAAATGATGATTCAGACGAGTTAAAGGATTCGTCTGAGAATGCACTAGGGGAAAAAAAAGAAAGGGCTGCGCAAGAAGGGCTGCGCTTTTCTTAAAAGCGCAGCCCTACTAGTGAAGGGCTGCGCTTTTTTTAAAAAGCGCAGCCCTACAAAACAGAAGGGCTGCGCTTTTTAAAGAAAGCGCAGCCCTTCACTAGTAGGGCTGCGCTTTTAAGAAAAACGCAGCCCTTCTTACACTCAGAAGGGCTGCGCTTTTCTTAAAAGTGCAGCCCTACTCAATAAAGGGCTGCGTTTTTTGGGACACGCGCAGCCCTTCATGGGCTTTTTTTTTTTATTTTGAAAAAAACACATTGGGCTTAAAAGACAAAGTGACTAGGGTTTATTCCCACCCTCCCTCCTCCCTCTCTCAGTCTCTCTCGCGCCTCTCACAAATCTCATTCTCTCTCTCCTCTCTCTTCATCAGAAATTTTATCAGTCATTTTTTATTTATCTCAGTCCCTCATTCTCCTCATTATCTCTCGTCTCTCAATCTCGTCTCAGTAATTTCCTAAAACTTTCATGGCATAATTTCGGATCTTCTATAGAAATTGTCCATTTCTTATATGCTTAACTGACGCCATTTCTTATACCAATTGGTTTTGTCTTATAATGTAACCACCTGAATCTTCCTCTTCCCTTATTTTATTTTTTTTTATAAAAACCATCATTCTTTCATAATGAGTATAAATAATAGAAAGTTTTTGTTTGTTTATTGCATTTTGCTGCATCATTCTACAATTAGAGCAGCCTTTTTCTGTCCAAATCTGGAGGTACTTCACGGCATTTTGCACGAAGCAACGCAATATTCGAATTTTCAGTGAGCACGAAGAAACGAAGAAACTTCCGGTGGTCTTACTAGAGATTTCAACTTCAGATCTATAATTTTAGGGTTTTTTTCATTTTCGTTTATTTTTTTCATTTTTTGTTCATTTTCAGATTATTTTATTTTTTAGCGTTATTTTTTTTCATTTTCGTTAATGTTCATATTAGTTCCTGTTCAGATCTATAATTTTAGGATTATTTTTTTCATTTTTTGTTCAGTTTTGTTAATTTCTGTTTCTATTTTCGTTCCTTTTTTTTTCTATTTCCGTTCTTTTTTTTTTTCATTTCAACACAAGATTTCTGGAATAATTGTTGTTTTGTTATATCTGTTGTTTAATTTCAGTTGTATATTACATTATTTTGGTTGTTATGATATTAATCACGCCTTTGGTTGTTGCTGCTGCTTTATCAAATTATATATTATTTCAATTTTTTTTTATTTTTTTGGTCTAAAAGGGCTGCGCTTTTTACCTAAAAACGCAGCCCTTCACTTGTAAAAGGGCTGCGTTTTTAGGTAAAAAGCGCAGCCCTTCACTTGTAGAAGGGCTGCGCTTGAAAAGCGCAGCCCTACTTAAAAAGTGAAGGGCTGCTATTGAAAGGGCTGCTGTCAAAAAGCGCAGCCCTAAGGGCCTTTTTTAGCGCAGCCCTTCCTTATTTTTCCACTAGTGATGTGAGAATGCGTTTGACGAGTCTGGGAGTAGGTTGACCTTATATCATCTCTGTTGGGTATTCCCAAGTTATAATATCAAGATCCGCCCTGAACAGAAAACGAATGAACCTCATAACTTTTAAGAAATGATGCTTACGAAATAAGACATGGAAATGAGGGATGAAGATATGGGAATAGAGATGGTAAATGAGAAATGAAAAAAAAAAGAGATGAAAATGAGGATAAAATTGGACATGGTAATGGGAGTGAAAATGAGAAATGAGTAGAAATGGCTATGATTATTGTTCTGATGGCGACATGGGCCTAACTATATGCAAATGCAGATATGGACTGGGTTGGACTAGACTAGACCCAAAAGGGTTGCTTATGCTAGATTCGCTAGACCTCGGAAGGAATTGTCTTCGCCAAACTTGATGATTTCGGGCCATTATAGACTTAGTGTAGACTAGCTTCGCTAGACTCGAGGATGTGGACTACTATAGGTATAAGGTAGGGGTATCTTGGCTAAACTCAGAGCGTGCCTTTATGGTCTTAGGGATGACTAGCTTTGCTAGGTCAAGCTGTCGTCATGACTTACATGGTGCCGCTATAGACTTAAAGGGAAGACTAGCTTGACTATGTCAAGGTTCCATTATAGTTTTAAAGGGTGTCGTTATGGACTTACAGGGATGACTATTCACTAGGTCAAGGTGCTATTATGGACTTAAAGGTTATCGTTATGGACTTACAGGGATGACTAGCTTCGCTAGGTGAAAGTGTCTTTATGGACTTAAAGGGTGTTAGCTTCGCTAGACATAATGGTTCTGACTTCATTCTATATGGTTTGGAATTGGACTTAATTAAACTTAAGAATTGAGTTGGGCTTTATATGGACCTAATTTTGGACTTCGTCCTATATTGGGTTAGTTAGACTTGAAAAATGTACATAGGATTGACATTGGAGAGGGATTCGAATAGACTTGGATTAGACTTAGACTAGGCTTGATATAGACTAGAGTTCACTATAGAGATGCAAATGGACCTACTTTGTGACATGGGCTGGACTTCTATGGGCCTAAGATGGACTCTAATGCTAGCGGGTCTAATATGAATGCATGGACTCAAATTAGTTGACCTAATATGAATGTGAAATGGACTCTAATTAACAGGGGCCTAAAATAAATGCAATTGAATTTGACTGTAATGCATACGAGCCTAAAATGCATGAAGGATGTATTGGAGTGGGTTGATTGAATTGAATGAAGGTGTTTGGACTGGGATTAGAATTTTCGAATTTTTTTTTTTGAAAGAAACCCCTTATTTTCTCTTTTGTTTGGAAAAGATAATGGATTAATTTCGAAAATATATATTTTTTCAAATTTCGTGTATGATGATGATTAGTAATTTTTTTAAAAAAAAAAGTCAAATAGGAGTAGGTTTAGGATTGATTTTGAAAAATCTATGTTTTTTGAAATTAACTGAATATGGTAAGGTAAGATTGGGTAGAATTGATAGGGAATATTAGTTGAACAGGAGGGAGAAAGTGGGAAGAGTTAGACATACATGACAACTCTAACTCTAAAATTACCACTTTAGATGCACTTTTTTAGGACAGACTCGACCTTGCATGAAAAGATTCATTTGTTGGATTATGTTAGACATCTAAATGACCATATTTCTTTTAACGTGAATGCAGACAGACAAACATAGGACTAACTGTATTAGTGAAAACAGTGCGACGCACAGACTGCGTGTCGCGCAGCATTGCTGTGCGCCGTGGGTCTGGCCCGAGAGCGGTGTGGCAGACACAACTTAATGCGCTTGGCGCACTACTCCCCGACACGTTTTCGGGGATTCCAGCGACGTATTGGGCAATTGACGATTTTCTTATTGTTCGTTGGACGGGATCTTAGGAACGACGCATAGTAAGGACAATTCGACAATATAAGAACAGGTAAAAATTGCAATCACAGGCAAATGTCATATAACATGGATGCAAAGTTTCAACCTAAAGTACAGTTTTATGTTTGAAACTATTGGTCAGGTTTAAGTTCAGTCTGAAAAGGGACTATGACTAAAAAATTGATCCCACGCTTCGTACTTTTGCTTAAAAAGGTGGCCACGTGTAGCACTCCAGTTCTCAAGTCAGGATCAAGAGAACAATGCCATGGTTGGGTAGGTTTGCTTATAACTAATTAAGATCCAAATCTCTATCGTTCAGACAGCTTTTTAGAAGGACAAAGCACAAAGCCCTCGGGGGTGACCTCACACATAGAGCATGTGCTGATGAGGCAAGGTAGATTGTACTTATAGTGGGTTAAACAATATGCACGCATACGCAAAACTGTATATTATTCAAAGGCATAAAAATAAGAATGAATCGTATTTTTCAGTTGCACTCACTCATTTTTAAAAAAGTATTATTAAAAAAAATCCTCCTCAGTGAAGTCGCCAAATTGTAGGCATGTTTTTCTTTCGCCTACGCAATGTGAGCGTGTATTATATTAGACTAGCCCATTGTTAAGGTTTTATTGAAATTTATTTTGAAAGAAGTCGTCAACAATTCTTTTTAGAAAGAATCATAAACCTAATTGGATACGAGAAAATCGTAGGGACAAATAAGGGACTTATCCAATGTAGTTTTCCCCGTCATGACTCCATAGATGGTCAAAGTGAACTAAAGATTGAGTTCAGGGGTGACGGTACAATACATTCAGGATCCATATTGCCCATTACCGACCTTTACTAAATATCGATTCATTACATATTTTATGTCAAAAAATAATCATATAATATTTTAAGTACCCTAAAAATAATTAGTCTAGGTTGGTTCTAGAAAAATATAAAAAGACTATCTTTAGTGATATGTTATTATGCAATCAATCTACAGGGAGCCTAGCAAGTTCTGCAAAGTAATCTGATTAATAATGTTAGAACAGTTCTTTAGGTCTTTGAGTAGTGAAAATATCATGTCGGTGATAAAATCAATGAAGTAGGACAATCATATAATATGCATATAATGATCAGGTAGGCATATGATATACAAAGGCATGAATTATAATGATATAAAATAAAATATAGAAAAGAGGTTAGAATATACAGTAGAGCTTCTATAATAAATTTCTACATCAGGAAAGAAAATTGTTAGTAACGTCAATATAAAAATAGACAATTAATTCAAGGATCCTCAGGGTTTATACCTATGCGGTTTAGATAGAAGAGCGCAACAATCTTTGGGCAGAGTAATCGTGAAACCAAGAACGTAGTGTGATTAGGAATATAAATTGATTTGAAGTATTGAAAGTATTTAGTGTTTGAGTATTTGGATATTCGAAGTGTACTGCGGAGATATTCGTAAGTTTGTGTATACGTAAAAAAATAATGAAATGTCGTCCGTAATTCATGAAATCATGAGTATTTATAGGTAAAGAGAGGTGTACGCCTCACGCAAGCCCTACGCAAGGCTCAGTCCTATGTGGCAGGCGCACTGCCACACGTCAGGTGCACATTCATGTGCCTAACGCAGCCATCCACTAGTGAAAAAAAGTGCTTGTGCTACTTATCAAGTGCTTGGGTTGAGCTTGAAAACGGAGCACATGGTCTTCATTTCTTTTTGAAAATAAAAAAGGATCTCAAGTGCTCCGATTGGGTCGAAAAAAGGAGCATGGAGTATTCTTTTGGACCCCAAAACTCCCTCCCTCTAAGTCTTGCACCCGCATTTACTCTCTTCCCATCTCAATTCCTTCGTTGAACTTGAACCCCTCTCTCAATCTCTGTCCTTTCATCTTCTTTCTTCCATTCATGGGGGTCCCCTCTCCGGTTCCCAGGGTTGTGACGGAAACAACCAACAAACCAAAACCCATCCCGATTCCCTCGTCACTCTCGTATCGCTCATTCACACATCGTCCTCTTCCCAAGACCCAACTCAAAACCCTAATGCGAGAGCAGACAACGTCACGGCGGACAACCGCCATGACTCCTTGATGATGGAGTGACAGACACAACCAGCATCCTCTTCTCCTTCTCTCACGGTGGCAGGTAAATTTCTTTTTTATCTACTTTTCTCGATTTTTAGGGTTTTTGCGAGATTCTTGCGATTGTGTTTGAATCGAATTTGACTTACTTTTAATTCTAAGGTTTAGGTTTTGATCTTCTCTTTGTTGTCGAAATTGTACCTGCGCAATCATCTGACCTTTACCTGCGTTTTCTGCATAAGATGCTAGAGGTAACTACGTATCTATGAATTTTCTCCTCACATGTCAAACCCTAGCTCTGCTCTTCTATCGATTTCTCTGATACTCTCGTACTCGTTCGTGTCTCTCTCTCTCTCCTCTCAATATTATCTTAATTGCTGTGAATTTTAAGCTACTCTTTGCGAATTTTGAGCTCACATTTGAATTTTGGTTCTATTTTAGCACTTTTATGATTGAATGCAGTGTTTGAATAAGGCTAATAAATCATATTTTCGTTCGATTAGTTTGATTATTTTATTATATATTTCTTGTTATTTTTAGTGTTTGATCAGTTCGGATACAAATTCTAAGCAAAGTAGGTTCAGTGAAATTTGAATTTGAGTGAATTATTGTTAGTAATGTAAATTACCTGGATGTATTCTTCTATATTCTGGTGCCTGTCAAAATTTTCTATTATTGTCTACTTTGAAGAAATTACAATGTGATCGTCTTTCTGTATTATTGCAGAAACGCTTTGACGATTTCTCTACTAGTGTCGTTATATCGTATCGAAACCACAATGAAGTTATACAGTCATTAGGTTTTATGTATTTATTGTGCTGTCAGTTTTTCTAATTCATCTACATGATAAATTGTCCTGCGTGCCATTCCAGCAATTTGATTTCTTTTTGACTTGTATGATGATCAATTCAATGATATCGTCCGACTCATTTGAGGCATTTTTGTTGATAAATTGCCCATACTAGAACAAGATGATGTACTTCGGATGTTATGGTGGTTACCACAATAGATGACATATTGATATGACTATGTTTATTGTGTTTTCATGTTCTTGATGCTATGTTTTCTAGCTCTAGCCTAAACAAGAAGAATTCCGCCTAAAGGTGGTCAAGGTGGTGACCACGATGTATTGTTTTAGTTACATAGTCCTGCATATTTCAATTCTAATTCCTAATAGGCTTTCATCAAATGTATCTATCCTTTTAAAGTTATAGCAGTATCAGATGTTGTGAAGTCGTTAGTGATGCTACTTAATATCACTAGACTGAAGATGCGGCCATAAAATTTGTGGCAACATTTGCTCTATTCTTCTGTTTCTTCATTTGTATGGAAATTCATGATATGAATGCTATTGTCCATGGTGGTGGATCTCACTTAAATGCTCCTATATGTGTAGCTTTTCCTTCTTCCTTTTGCTTGTAATATAGTAACATTAAATTTTGGATAATGCTGAAATATATGAATTCACTTAGTAGTGCTTTAGTAATTGTTGGTAGCTTAGATGTTAGATGAACTACTTTCTTTATTTTCAATGATATCATCACATGGTAAATTATGTAGAGAAAGGGCTTAGATATAAATTTAATTCTGAATAGTAATTTGGTGGCAAAGCAAATTGATGGTAAGATTTAATAGGACCAAATTTTACGGTTGGCGTTGTGAGTTTGATAAATCTGAGCATCCATTATTCATTTCACTTTTACACTCGGTAAGATAAGAATTCCATTGAATGCATTTTGCTAGATTTGATGTGATGTTTGTTTCTTGAGTGAGTGAATGTACTTCCAATTCTCCAACAGTTGTGAAATGAGATAATAAACATTCTTGAATAGATTGGAAGTATTTATATTTATCTAATGTTGAGCATTTCGGTAGTTGCTTCAATGGATGCTGAATGGACACCTCAATCTGACAAAGTTCCCTTTCTAATATAATTTTGACTCACGCGTAAACTGTCTGACTTGTGGTGTGTTTATCTGTTCTATTTCATGGAACTATCTGTAAAACTTCCTAATCTAAATACATAATTCCAACCTTTATTTTATTTTCTTGTTTTTTTGTTCTATATGGTAGATTGGCAAAGATGTTGCAACCCAATATGTGGAGGGTTAGGATTGGATGACTCCTATCAGGTGACTCTCTGTCTTTTTTTTTTCTTTACTTTGAATTCATAATTAGCGGCTTTGCTTGCTTTGGAATTAGAGGCAGATCTCCTTATTTTTTTGAGTGATGTCGACGGCCTTTACAGTGGTCCACCAAGCGACCCCCAATCTAAACTTATCCACACATATGTTAAAGAGAAGCATCAGACAGAAATAACTTTTGGAGATAAGTCTAGATTGGGCTGAGGGGTATGACAGCCAAAGTAAAAGAAGCTGTTTATGCTGCCAATGCTGGAATCCTTGTAATTATAGCTAGGTGCGGCTCTATGTAATTCGTTTGTTTTGGATGCCTAATGGCCCTTTGTTTCTGGTTCGATTTTATTACTACTTGTCCAATTCAGTGTCATTATTGATTTAGTCACTTTCTATTTTAGGTGTCTTTAAAGCATATGTCATGCTTGTTTCAATGTATTTATGGTATTGTTGTACTGATTATGGTGTATGCGATCCAGTTTTTTGCAATGTTACTTTGGTTTAGACATTGTTCCCATGTTATGAATTTGCAGCAAACTTTCATTGAGTAGTAAATGAAATATTTGACTAAGTTGAGTTGTGAATGTGTTCTTGAGCAAAGGCATGTTGAAAACCTGTAAGCAATCATTAACGTCTAGAGTTTCTTTTAAATGGACAATCTCTTTGCCCTTATTTCTCAAGACTTTTAAATGGATGATCTCTTTGCTCTTATTTCTCGAGACTTCCTGTGAATGATAACATAACTAGCTCATGGCCAATACTTGTGCTAGATTGTGATGCAAATATGCAATATAAGTGCTCCCTGATGCTTCCGCTTATGATTGGTAAGAGCATCACTTGAGCAACCTAAACCTTATATTCCTACATTTCTATTTCTTGTACCATCTCTATTCTGCAGATTTGCCGACTCACAACTTTGAGTATGTGTATAGGTAAAAATTATAAGAAATTATATTTTGAAGATATATATTGAGCTTAATCTAACAAAATCCCGCAAGACTATGTCTTTCTCTATGTATAAATAGTACAAGATGGTTAAATTTGGGTATGTGCATAGTGTCAAAAGTCAAAGTGGTGAAAAGAAATGGAGGAAGTAATTATCTATTGTTGTTAGATCTTATCCAGAACTACAATAACTTGCTATTCACAAAATAAACGAAACAGTGCAAGTGAAACAGTTGATATTATATTGATGTAATGAACATTACATGTTTAAAATAGCATATGGAGACGATAAATTATAATGCTAGAATTGGGACCAAGTTTGTATGTAGCATTCTACTTTTTTATGGAGGTAGATAACAAGAAAACAATCATATTCTTAAAATATCAATTATTTTTTTGAAGCGTTTATTATTTTTATTTCTCTCTCGAGAGTTACTTGTATGTTGTTGAGGGTTCGACATTCGAATTGAAATATTTTGCTACTTCTTGAGTAAATTTATCTTCTTGATTTATCTTACAAAGTTCCCTTGACCTGATTCTTTTTTGTAATCTTTTGGAAGTGGGAAGGCAACAGACAATATCATCAACGTACTGAAAGGCTACCGTGTTGGCACTCTATTTCACAAGGATGCTAATTTATGGGCTCCAGCTAAAGAAACTGGTGCACGTGAGATGGTAGTTGCTGCAAGAGAGTGTTCCAGGAGGCTTCAGGTTATTTTCTTCTCAATATGATTATTTTATGCAGATCATATCATTTTTTAAGATTTGAGCTACTTTACATAGAATTCCAACCACTACTACAAAAAAAGCCTAGGAGACCGGTTGAAAACGGCCTAGGAAACCTGACGACAACACGTTTCCATCTCACATGTGTCCTAGGTTAAGAGACCGGTTATAATACATGATTTTTTTTGATTCTTTGAGAGACCAGTTGATAGGTAAAATCGGTCTGTTAGATAAGGTAAATATACTACGAAAAGAGGTTAGGAGACCAGTTACCATTTATAACCAGTCTCCTTTACCCTTTGAAACGAGTTATTTACCACAACCGGTTTCTTAGGTGTATTACATTTTTTTTAATTAAAATGTTACAATATACATACATCTGCTCCTGTATTTGCGGTTCCATGTATATACGCTTTAAAAAAAACAAATCTATAAATAACCACAATAATAATAATATTATGAAACAAAAATTTCTGCTTGCTTTATTAATAATTTAAAAAATATGTGCTACATTTAATTTACATACAAAATCAATTTCACTAGTCAAAGCATCCATTTATTTCAATAATTAATGTCTTTAAATTAAAATTTCTATTATCTAATGATATCTACTAAAATTAAAATTCTAACTTGAGCAAATAATATATACAATTGAAACTTGACTATTGTCTTCAATCTCCATCGTCTCGTGTTTGATTGTTTAAATATTTCACCCACGTATCTCTTAGCTCGTCAATCATCTCTTGCGAATAAGTGGTAGGAATCCCTGGAAAGTACTCCAAAATAATTACAAAGAATTATAATTAGAACTAGTATATATATATTGTATAACTTCCATATATACAAACTCGACAACAAAAAATCAACGCAACAACAATCGAATTTCCAAAGTAATCAAAGTGCAACTGAAGACATATGTTGTATGTTGTATATCTGAGATCTGCTAAAAATCATTAATTTGCTAATATAGTAGAATTAATTATAGGCATATTTCGTATTTGAGATCTGCTATATTACTATAACATCACATCATCAGATAGCTTCCTTAGAGGCATATTAAGGCTGTTTAGCGCTCGTCTCACTACTCTTGCACATCAAAAACCAAAATCAACTGACAAATGACAATGCAGGAGAATCCAAATTCTGAATCCAATGATTTCATTCTCTCTCCTCTAAATTGAAATGCAGCCAGGATCATCATCAAAGGGAGGTCTACCAAATTACTGTCTAGCACCTAAGGAGCCTGATCTATTAAAGTGGGGTTGACATTCAAAGTCCTACACCAAAAACAAAAAACAATTCACGTTTCATACTATTTTGAATGTACTTATCTAACTCTTACCAAAATGGACATGGGCATAAAAGTCACGACAAAAACAACTCAGTTTCCACCACATTCTTTACAAAAATCATCATCTCCTTGTTTACTGGAACGACGAATGAAGTGAAATAGTAATGGCAAGCAAATAGTAAATACAACAAACATGCATATCACACAAAAAGACGCTCAAATTGGATATTCAAAAACCATTAACTTGTGAAAACTTGAAAAAATATCCAAAGAAGTTACGAAGTTACCTTATTAGGAATTAATTGTCATCTACTTGCAATAGTTTTTATCATGTAACGACAAACATAATAGCCACAATCCAGGGAGCCCAGGGCTTGACGAGGATACTGTCATGAAAACGTTCACATAAATTAAGAACATAACTATTCCTATTTAAATGTGTCATTACATGCAATATATTTTTATTATACAAACCTGTATCTTGTTCTACCTTATAGAGCAGTATTCTTTTTCAATTTCTTGACGTCCTTTCGATGAACCATGCTAAATTTTTACAATGCCTCTAAGAAAATTTTACCTAATTAGATGAAGACATGATAATAGGATAATATTAGTAAACTATTACTAGCTCACATACTCATTGATGATCTATTCGGAAAATTCACGAATATGATCTGCTCCACTAGGATCAAGCCAAAAAACAGTTCTGTTCCAAGGGCTTATGGCAGCTAACATCCAATGTCTCCTATGTGCAACTTATTAGCGAAACAAATACTCATATATGCTAATTTAGTTCAAATTGCAATATATTATGCATACGCACTTACTCTTCATGAAATGGTGCAAAAAATAATTGATTCAGGTTTTTGCCTCCATTGCACCCGAAAACACGACATAAATAGTCAAATCGTTCTTCTTATATAGTTGGAGTCCATGGAGCTAGATAATTAGGATCACAAAATCCATACACCCCGGATATGCCATCTTTCTGACATGATTCACTTAATTTCCTATAATACCAAAATGAGCTCATAGAGACACTTATTGAAATCGACAATTATTTAAAAAATAAGACAATTGAAAGTCGACTAAATACGTACTTCATGAGAATCAACATGTGAGTTGATCCCATCTCTCTTTGGAAGCACCAATCCAATATGTCTTCAGAATCAAGCCTTACCTCTTGCTCATTGTGAAATACGCTATCCGGGATCGATAATATGATGCATCCACGCGTCTTTTTCATCACCATAGCTTCTTCCTTCAAAGTCCTCAACAAAATCAGTGGTCACCTTAGCATGATCCTTATCAGTAGTGTCATACTTCTGAGTGGTTAATGTTTGAGAAGCTGGTGATTGTGAGACAACGGCCTTTGCTGCCTGCTTTTTATACTTAGAAAAAAAAATGATTAATTGAGTTGCAAAAGCTACAGTTGTAATTAAGGTATTTGTAGTTGCAAAACCTTGACATATAAGATGAGTGTACCTTTGTCTTTGGAAAAATTAAGTGAGCAGGCCAAGAAACAAAGGTACACTTTGCTTGACACACTACACTACACTCCTCATTGGGACATGGTAATGGTGCAGTTGGCACAATATCTTTGGTAATGGAGACTCAACGATAGTCTTGTGATAAAGAGGTGAAATGATTCAAAGTCACTTCCGATGACCCCGGTATGTGCACTTGTCCAATTGCAACAATTTGAATCTCAAATTCATTCTCAATCGCCAAGCAACAATCATGAATACCCTAATCCATAAGAAAAATAACACTTACTCAAGTGTAAACAAGAATCTCCATAACTTGAAATAAAGTAGGAAAGATCAACATCATCAATTAAGATCAAAATGTAACCATTTTGTACTATAGGTGAATGTTCTTAGATTTTATATTCGCTGTGATTTCAAGATTTTTTTAAATGAAATTTCAGGGGAAAAGGTGCAGTTTTCTAATTTAGTCTAGGTAAACTGTTATTCTTCTGCTGTAACTTTTAGATGCAAAGGGCAACAATTTAAAGGTTTTCTAGGTAAACTGTTGATGATAAGTGTGAACATTATCTTTTACAAGGAGCAGCTAAACCTGATAGTGATCCATCTTTTTTACTTTCAAACAATCAAAAAACATGGAACGTGGTAACTAAAACAATAAATTTGGAAAGAGATATAAAGTAATTAATTTATTATGAAGAAAAAATGTGAAAAAAGAGGGTATTGAAGTTGATTCAGTTTATCATAAGAGATCTGACAACGTAAAGGTCACTTTGTAACTCTAAAGATCCTAGAGGCCTGAGGGGAAAAAAACTAGTCTCTCACTCAAAGAATATGTTTACTCCCTTAGTTTAGTAGAGAACCAGAGTTTCCAAGTTTTTCACTGGGAACATAACCTCCATCAGAGTTTCTGTGCTACAAAGTACAGGTTATGGATCTTAGGATAATAAGTTTGACCATGAATACAAATGTAGCCATCCAGCAAGGTTGAGAAGTGCACCAAACTGGCTGACACCCCAAAACTAAAATCTTGGGTCTACCACTATCCCAAGAAAGTGTAATAGAAAATAAGAATCCACACATAACTATTGGTAAAGTAAGCTGGATAAGCCTGATCATAACTGAGCTACTACGATGTTGTTTTCTCCGTTTTTCGCTGAGATAAGTAGTATGGGTGTTCCAGTGCTATCTTTATTGTATTTGCACGTACTCCCTCCGTCCCATAATATAAGTCCCATTTCCTTTTAAAGTGTCCCAAAATATAAGTCTTGTTTCTATTTTCAATCAATACTTTTACCCAAAATACCCTCATAAAAATAATTTAACTCCCAAAATGTCCTCATAATTTCAGCTTCCAATGCACCATTATTAATGATAAAATAGAATCTCGTAACCCATTAAACTCCTCTACACATCAAACTATGCAATATTAATGTTAAGGTTTTTATTTTTTGTTAAAAAGAAAAAAATAATGTAGGTGTTTTCCAATAAAAATGAATCTTTTTATTTAAATAAAACAAAATTCTAATTTACCTTAATTCCCGTGTAAAAACAGAATCAGGACTTATATTATGGGACGGAGGGAATAACTGGCAAATTGTTGTTTATCAATGATGGCGTGGCTTCCACACTTATCATAGAGAAAGACTCCAAGCTCATTTGTTTAGTGGGCGAGCTCATTCATAACACTATTCATCATCCGGTTATTACTAGCATTGATTCATCCCTAGAGTCCATTGTTAGTATAGTTACTTAAGTTATTTCACTAGGCTTATGTAACTTAGTTTATTTCCAGCTTGTTTAGTTTACTTAGCTTGCTTAGTGTGTGTGCTTGCTTTCGTATGTTTAATTCCAGTTAGTTCGAATGTAAGTAGTGGCTATTCAACTTAAGGAGAACGTGAAGAAAAGGAGTTGGACGTGTGCTTTGAACAAGTCCATGATGCATCTATAACTACCTCCCAAAGACGTGCAACAAGCATGAAGTAAGGCGCCATGAATGTAGGATTAGTTACTAGGAAACCCGGTTTTCCTAGGTGGTTGTATTAGCCAAGTTAAACGTGTGTAGTGTGTTTCATTTCTTTTATTTAGTTTTCTATTTTATTAATGTAAGAAAACTTTCAGTTGTAATAGATACATTGCCATATAAAGCAATGAGATGAATGAAAGACACAGACTTTTTATGACTGAAAAACCGTGAACATTTACCTTTGTTTCTTTCGTTTCTTGGATTGGAAACTATTGAAATCTTCCTATGCTAACTTAATCTAGCACATTAAGTGGTGACCTTAGGACCTTTAATTGATTCAAGGTGGTGTGACTTATCTTTGGATTAGTTAGAGTGCTCGAGTTTCGAATTGAGTTCCATTGATATTCGAAGCTTGTCTATTATTTTATGTGAGAGAACCTTGTATGCCTCGTTTGATAACCACGCATACAACATCTTGGTATCAGAGCTACAACCATTACGGACCTATTTACTATCCCAAACACAACCCCAAACACCCACCCAAACCATGGCTGCTTCCAATGACCCCCCGGAGAATTGGCGTGAGTTCCTTCAAAGAGTAGAGGCTGAGAAGCGCGAGTCTACAGCGCGCATGGCCCTATTGCAAGACCAAGTAAGGCAACTCTCCTTGAGGTTGAGACTCAATAGAGGAGATCAAGAATTTCCAGAGGATGAAGGTAATCCCCACTCCTTTAACAATGATCAACCTGGTGCTACCCCAAGAAGGAACCACAACCCAAACAACTCGAGTGATATTAAGGTGGACATCCCAGACTATGATGGGAGGCTTGATGCTGATGGTTTTATTGAGTGGCTTCGAACAGTGGAGCGAGTTTTTGATTACAAGCAAGTTCCTGAAGAGAAGAGGGTCAAGTTGGTGGCTTTGAAATTGCGCAAGTATGCATCTACTTGGTGGGCAAGTGTGTGTACTAAGCGAGAAAGAATGGGCAAAGAGAAGGTGAGAACGTGGGAGAAGATGAGAAAGCTCCTCAAGCAAAAGTTTCTACCCACATATTACACCCAAGAAAACTTTGCTAAGTTCCATCACCTACACCAAGGAAGTAGTAGTGTAGAAGATTATGCTCGAGAATTTGAGTCATACTTGATGAAGTGTGATGTGAGAGAAGATGAGCCACAAACTTTGGTGCGGTTCCTTGGAGGATTGGAGTCTCAAATTGCTAATGTCGTGGAGCTGCATACCTATTCCACATTGGAGGAGTTGGTGTTGTTAGCACACAAGGTGGAACGCCAACAAAAGGCCAAAGGTAAAGGGAAATGGGAGCCCTCACGTTCATTTACCAAAACCACACCTTACACTAAACCAAACCCTACCACTCAAAAACCTACCCAACCTACTACATCTACCCCTAAGACTAATCCAAAAACCGACACCCCTTTAACCCTAAACAAGGCACCAAGAAGGTGTTATAGATGCCAAGGGTTGGGTCATATAGCCAGTGAGTGTCCCAACAAGAAGGTTGTGAGTCTTGCGGAGTATGAAGCTTTGGAGGTTGAGTATGAAGAACAAGGAGATGAGGAGTCTGGAGAGGAGTATGAACTAGGAAGGATTGTTGGACCAGATGAAGGAGAGTGTTTGGTGGTTAGGCGAAGCCTTAGTAGTCTCCCCATCCATGAGGATCAACTACAACGAGAGGCTATATTCCATACACGCTGCACCATTGAAGGGAAGGTATGTTCTTTGATTATTGATGGTGGTAGTTGCACAAATGTTGCCTCTCAAACTCTTGTAACCAAACTGAACCTAACAACTAAACCTCACCCCTCACCCTACATTATTCAATGGCTTAATCAAGGCAAAGGTCTACATGTAACCTCTCGTGTCCTTCTTTCCTTTAGCATTGGTCGAACTTATGAGGAGGAATTATGGTGTGATGTTATTCCCATGGATGCTTGTCATGTACTTCTAGGTAGACCATGGATGTTTGATAGAAGAGTGAGTCATGATGGCTACAAAAATACTTATTCCTTCACTAAAAACCACAAACGAATCACCCTCACCCCTCTCATTCCTAAACTATCCGAGAACCAAAATGTCCCTACTAAGAAAACCCTATCTCTTACTACCTTGATGAAATCTGCTCATCAAGAATATGATTCTTTCAAAGAGTTGATATTGAGTGGCCTTGATGATACCCCAACACCACAAGAACCCAAACACCCTCTACTCATTCCTCTACTTGACCAATATACTCACGTTTTCCCTTCACAAATACCTCCTGGCCTTCCCCCAAAACGTGACATACAACATAAAATTGACCTCATCCCAGGTGCTAGTCTTCCTAATAAACCAGCCTATAGGACCAACCCTAAAGAAACTGAGGAGATTAGGAGACAAGTGGAAGAATTGTTGTCTAAAGGAATGATTCGAGAGTCCTTGAGCCCTTGTGCTGTTCCTACCCTATTAGTGCCAAAGAAAAATGGAGAGTGGCGTATGTGTGTGGATAGTAGGGCTATCAACAAGATCACAATCAAATATCGTTTTCCTATACCTAGGTTAAATGATTTATTGGATGACCTACATGGTGCTAAGATCTTCTCTAAGATAGACCTAAGGAGTGGATACCATCAAATCCGTATACATGAAGGGGATGAATGGAAAACAGCCTTCAAGACAAAGGAGGGCTTATATGAATGGCTAGTTATGCCATTTGGATTATCAAATGCCCCTAGCACTTTCATGCGCCTAATGAACCAAACATTGAAGCCATTCTTGGGGCGCTTTGTAGTTGTATACTTTGATGATATCTTGGTCTATAGCCACACTGAAATGGAGCATGTGGAGCACTTGAAACAAGTTTTCGAAGTATTGGAGGGAGAGAAACTTTATGGTAACTTGGAGAAGTGCCAATTCTTTTCTAACCAAGTAACTTTTCTTGGCTTTGTAGTTTCTCATGCAGGTATTGAAGTAGATGAGAAGAAGGTGCAAGCCATCCGAGATTGGGCAGTTCCTAGTTCCATTTATCAAGTTAGGAGCTTCCATGGCTTGGCTTCCTTTTATAGGAGGTTTGTTCGAGATTTTAGCTCACTCATGGCACCAATTACCGAGCTAACTAAGCTAAAACATTTTCAATGGAATGAACAAGCACAAAAGGCCTTTGAAGAGGTTAAAAGGAGGCTCACTACAGCTCCTATCCTTGCCCTTCCTAACTTTGAAGAAGTCTTTGAGATTGAATGTGATGCCTCGGGAGTAGGCATTGGGGCTGTTTTATCACAAAATGGGCGCCCTATAGCCTATTTTAGTGAGAAACTCAATGAAGCAAAACGTAAGTACTCTACTTATGACAAGGAATTCTATGCCCTTGTGAGATCTCTTGAGCATTGGCGCCATTACCTAATAGCAAAGGAGTTTATCCTCCATTCTGACCATGAAGCCTTAAAATATCTACAAAGCCAACAAAAGCTCCAACCAAGGCATGCTAAATGGGTTGAAACGATGCAAGCTTTCCACTTTGTGATCAAGCATAAATCTGGAAAAATGAATAAGGGAGCTGACGCCCTATCAAGGAAGTATGCATTGCTTGGATCATTAAAGGGACGTGTCATTGGCCTTGAAGTGTTGAAGGAAGGTTACAAAGATGATCCTGATTTTGGTGAATTGTGGGAGAAGTGTCAAATCCATGCTCAAGGAGACTACCATATATTTGATGAGTTCCTTTTCAAGAAGAACCGGTTGTGTGTGCCAAAACATAGTGTGCGTGAGACCCTAATTAAGGAGTTTCATGAGGGAGGATTAGCAGGTCACTTTGGTATTGAGAAGACCACAACATTGGTGAGTGATTATTTTTATTGGCCCAAGCTCATGCGTGATGTAGAGTATATTGTTAAGAGGTGCCTCGTGTGTCAAAAGGCTAAGGGTCATTCTCTACCCCAAGGTCTTTATATGCCCTTCCAACACCTCAAGCCCCTTGGGAAGATATAAGTCTCGACTTCATTACGGGACTACCAAGAACACAACATCACAAGGATGCCATCATGGTGGTGGTGGACCGTTTTTCTAAAATGGCACATTTTATACCTAGTCACACTACTCATGATGCGGTGCAAACGGCTCTATTGTACTTCAAAGAAGTGGTGCGCCTCCATGGAATCCCTCGGAGTATGGTGAGTGATAGGGACACAAAATTCTTGAGCCACTTTGGTTAACATTGTGGAAGAAAATGGGAACTAAGCTCAAATTCAGCACCTCAAGCCACCCTCAAACAGACGGCCAAACCGAAGTAACCAACCGCACCTTAGGCACCTTACTTCGAGCATTAGCCACTAAGAGTCCTCGCCAATGGGAAGATATGTTGCCCCATGCTGAATTTGCCTATAATAGGGTCCCTCACAAAGTCACGGGTATGAGTCCTTTTGAAATTGTCTATGGCATTAACCCATGCACTCCTCTTGATCTTTCCCCTATACCTATTCACAACAAGTTCAGCCAAGTAGCTCATGAACGCGCACAAGAGATTAAGAAGTTGCATGAAATGGTTCGAGCAAGGATCATTAAAGCTAATGAGGCACTCAAGCTTCGAATGGATAAGAAGAAGAAAGATGTCCAGTTTCATCCAGGGGATTTGGTGTGGATTCATTTGCGCAAGGAACGCTTTCCATCAAAGAGACGCTCTAAGATCAGCCCTAGAAGTGATGGTCCATTCAAGGTCCTTGAGAAGATCAATAATAATGCCTACAAGGTCGAGCTTCCAGGTGAATATGGTGTCTCCGCAACCTTTAATGTAAGTGATCTAAGTCCTTTCTATGAAGATGAAGCATCTATTCCAAGTTTGAGGTCAAACTCTTTTCAAGAAGGGGAGGATGATGGCGTGGCTTCCACGCTTATCATAGAGAAAGACTCCAAGCTCATTTGTTTAGTGGGCGAGCTCATTCATAACACTATTCATCATCCGGTTATTACTAGCATTGATTCATCCCTAGAGTCCATTGTTAGTATAGTTACTTAAGTTATTTCACTAGGCTTATGTAACTTAGTTTATTTTCCAGCTTGTTAGTTTACTTAGCTTGCTTAGTGTGTGTGCTTGCTTTCGTATGTTTAATTCCAGTTAGTTCGAATGTAAGTAGTGGCTATTCAACTTAAGGAGAACGTGAAGAAAAGGAGTTGGACGTGTGCTTTGAACAAGTCCATGATGCATCTATAACTACCTCCCAAAGACGTGCAACAAGCATGAAGTAAGGCGCCATGAATGTAGGAGTTAGTTACTAGGAAACCCGGTTTTCCTAGGTGGTTGTATTAGCCAAGTTAAACGTGTGTAGTGTGTTTCATTTCTTTTATTTAGTTTTCTATTTTATTAATGTAAGAAAACTTTCAGTTGTAATAGATACATTGCTATATAAAGCAATGAGATGAATGAAAGACACAGACTTTTTATGACTGAAAAACCGTGAACATTTACCTTTGTTTCTTTCGTTTCTTGGATTGGAAACTATTGAAATCTTCCTATGCTAACTTAATCTAGCACATTAAGTGGTGATCTTAGGACCTTTAATTGATTCAAGGTGGTGTGACTTATCTTTGGATTAGTTAGAGTGCTCGAGTTTCGAATTGAGTTCCATTGATATTCGAAGCTTGTCTATTATTTTATGTGAGAGAACCTTGTATGCCTCGTTTGATAACCACGCATACAACAATCAATCATTATTGAAAGAGGACTCTTGCTTCTCACACTGCCTACCTACGTGGTGTTTTGGTCTCTTATCAATTAAATTAATCTTTACATATTTTTATAAGATGCTTATACACTTCAACTGCAAAAAGAACCATTTTGTTACATCTTAGTAATAACAGAAGAGCCTCTTGATTACTAATACTTAAAGATGTGTAATAGTTGTGGGTCTATTTGCCATTTCAGCTTAAAGGATAACATGCTTCCTAGTGCTGATGAAGCTAAAGACTTTCTAGGTTGCTGAAGAATTGTGAAGTTCGAACTTTCTAAGAGAATGGGCATACTCTTTTGCTGGTAGGTTTTTCACTATGGTATTGGTTCCTAGATTCTTTACTTTGCTCACATTACTAACAACAATACGTAGGTAAGCTGTAAGTCTAGAACTTCCCCCGTTTTGGGAAAAATCTCATCCACTCCTTTCATCATTAGATAGTCGCCTGCCATATAATCGCCCAAATCAGTTCAATGCTGTGGCAAACTATAGTTGATACCAGGTCACCATGTTGCTCTGGTATAAACTAAGGCCTCAGGCTACTAAAGCTCTCTTCCTTTTCTGTTCATGCCCAAAGATATTCTCTGATGATGCTTTCTAGTTCTCTAGCAACGGTCTTTCGAAAAATTATGTAGAGGTCCAATAAGCTTAATTTGTGAATTCCAAACTATGTAGAGTTGATTATTTTTTTTTCCCTGTGTACTACATATAGTTGAATTCCCTGCTCGTTCACATCCTGATTTTAATTTAGTTGTGACTTGTGACGCCTTGGATGACTGTTAGCATATCCATTGCACTGAGCTCTTAGAGGGAAAAAGAAACTTATATTTGTGTTTTATTTGATTATATATGAGAATTTTTATTTAATGAACCAAGTTGTAGAATATATGTAATCTTCTAAGCAATATAATGTGAAAGGTGTTTCGTTGACCTATCAAACTGTCCTTTCGTTGACCATCCCCTTAGTCAGTGAGGTTGAAAAGATATGATAATATTTTCTGTTAAGATATAATATTATCTTTTAGATATTCATGTATAAGTTAGAGATAATGTTGTTGATATAAGTTAGGATGAATATCTATCTTTTAGTATGGAGATGTATAGATATATGTATCGTATTCATTCAAGTAAATACACAGAAAATCTTCCATCAATTCTCTCTTCATATTCTTGTTTTATCATGGTATCTAGAGCAGGTTAATCCACAAAAACCTATCAATCACAAAATAACAAAACCCATTCTGAGCGATGACGAAGATAGGAGATTCTGGGAAAGGAATCAGAGAACCGGAGAAGCGAATTATACCAGTTATACTAATGTCATCCCCACTTTATCTCCACCCTTCTGATACTCCCAACATGTCGCGCACCACAACGAAATTCAATGGTGAGAACTACGACCTATGGGCAGCGACTGTGAAGAACAGTCTTGATGCAAAGAATAAACTCGGGTTTATAGAAGGAAAGGTAGAAAAACCTCAAGGAGACGAGGGAGAAGATAACATTGCGTTAGTAGCATTGAGGCAATGCAATGCCATGATAAGGGGATGGCTGCGGAGTTCCATTGGCGACAAATTACATCCAAGTATCACGTTTTCGGGAAACGTGAAAGAAATTTGGGATGAATTACGTGAGAGATACGCGGCAGGTAACACACCACGAGTTCATCAATTAAAGGGAGAATTGAATGATTGTAAGCAAGGAAGGGAGTCGGTAGTGGATTATTACACTTGTCTCAAGATCATATGGGACGAGTTGGCAAATTATTCGCGGGTTCCGCCTTGTACATGTGGAGCAGCCACAGAGTTGACGAAGGAGCGTGAGGAGGAGAAATTCCATCAGTTCTTGATGGGATTGGACTCGAAACTCTATGGTAATCTACGATCAAATCTCTTGATGGAAGATAGCATCACCTCTCTTGCAAGGGCTTATTGACTTGTCTTGAGAGAAGAAAGGCATGTGAATATGATGAAGGAAAAGGATGAAAGGAATGAGATGGCCATGTTAGTGAAAATACATGGATTCGGAAGAGGCAAAGCAGTGAATGGAAGTCAAGGAGGTGTAGATGAGGAAGAGATACCACAGTGCACCCATTGTTGTAAACTTTATCATACCGAAGACACTTGCTATGGGAAGCACGGGTATGAAGCCGTGAGAGCCCGCGGCCGAGGCCGAGGTCGTAGGGAAATGACTGGTGGTAGAGGCAACGCGAGTCGAGGAGGAAGAAACGGCGGACGTGGACAACATACCACATACCAGGCAAGCGCAGTTGGCGCAACAGGTGGTGTGAAGGAGACGGGCACGCAGGCTAGTAATCCTTTTAGCAGTGAAGAAATTGAGCGCTTACGTCTCATACTAGCCGCAAGCCCCGACAAAGGCGATAAATTGACAGGTATGAATGCCGCTATTAATATTGAATGGCTCATTGATAGTGGTTGCTCTCACCACATAACTGGGCGACGTGAATGTTTGAGTCACATCCGAACAATGAGCACATCCATTGTTGGCCTACCAGATGGGAGAAAAGTCGAGGCTTGTGACCACGGTGAAGTCGTCATAGACAAAAACTTTGTGTTAAAGGATGTTCTCTATGTACCAACTTTGCAATGTGATTTAATTTCTGTTGAACAATTAATAAGAGAAAACAATTGTGTAGTAACGTTTCACCCTGACTTTTGTGTGATCCAGGACCGAGCTATGAAGACGGAGATTGGACGGGGTGATGCGCGTGATGGGGTTTGTTACTACAAAGGGGAGAAAATACAAATGGCAAGCAAGGTAGATGCGTCAAGGAGGACGAAGTTGTGGCATGCGAGGCTAGGACACCCTTCACACAATATTTTATCTAAGTTTTCTAGGATAGTTGGTGATAATTTAGTTTGGGATCCCAGTGAGGCTTGTGATGCTTGTTGTAGGGCTAAACAAACTCGAGTTCCTTTTTCGATTAATAATAAAAGATGTGATGTTTTGTTTGGTTTAATACATTGTGATATTTGGGGAGGATATAGTGTAACAAGTTTAACACGTTGCCATTATTTCCTAACAATTGTTGATGATCATAGCAGACATGTGTGGGTATACTTGATGAAACACGAAGGCGAGGCAGGAGAAATATTGAGGGTGTTCTGTCAAATGGTTAAGAATCAATACGATTCAAGAGTAAAAATCGTACAGAGTGATAATGGGGAGGAATTTCTGTCAGGGCCAATGCAATATTATTATGAAGATGAAGGAATTGTTTTCCGAACCAGTAACACAGACACCCCACAACAAAACGGCAGAGCCGAACGAAAGCATCGACATATCCTTGAGAAGGCTAGAGCATTAAGATTCGAGGCTAATCTTCCTATTAGTTTTTGGGGAGAATGCATCTTGACGGCGGTATATTTAATTAATCGAACTCCCACACCTATATTAGATGGAAAAACACCTTATGAATTGCTATGTGGAGAAAAACCATCACTTGTTCATTTGAAAGTATTCGGATGCCTTTGTTATGTGCACAATAAGGATAGACCGAAGGATAAGTATGGTGAACGAGGGAGAAAGTGCATCTTCTTGGGGTATCCGCATAATAAAAAGGGGTGGAAGGTCTACGACTTAAAAGAAAAAAAATTGTTGGTTTCACGAGATGTAACCTTTTTCGAGAATCAACTCCCTTATAACCTAGATGGTGCGACTTTTCAGTCGAATGATGACGGGATTGGAGACCCACGGGTAGTCGAGATGACCCACGATGATAGGGCGAGTGAAAAAGTGGATATTACTGTTGATGTTGATGAGAATGTTGCTGCCGAGAACATTGCTGTTGAAGAGAATACTGCTGTCGAATGCCTTACCAACGACGAAGCAACAAGAGATATAGTGGGGGATGAAGTAAGTGACACGCATGCTGAGCCATTAGGAAGGGGGGCACGACAGAGATATGCACCATATTGGTGCAAGGATTACAGCTACAAGTCTAGTCGAGTAATAAACCCTTCGTCATGCGTCAATCACTTCGTCCATTCAAAGTCAGAAAAGCGAGGTACTCTCTATCCTTTAGTCAACTACGTTTCTACTAATTGTTTTTCCAGGAAGCATAAGGAGTTTTTGGCCGCAATTGATGAGATACGAGAACCGCAACATTACTTGGAGGCAGCACCAAACCCAAAATGGAGGGAAGGAATGCAGAAGGAATTAGATGCACTTGAAAAAAATGGGACGTGGAAGATTGTGCCGTTGCCACAAGGAAAAAGGCCTATTGGATGCAAATGGGTATATAAGATTAAGTACAAAGCAGATGGAACGATTGAAAGATATAAAGCAAGACTCGTAGCACAAGGTTTCACTCAAGTAGAAGGGATATACTACAATGAAACTTATGCGCCTGTGGCAATAATGACGAGCGTGCGGTGCTTGTTAGCAGTAGCAGCTGCAAAACATTGGATGATAGAGCAGTTGGATCTGAACAACGCTTTTTTGCATGGAGACTTAGAAGAAGAACTGTACATGCGCCTTCCACCGGGTTTCGAAGGAACAAATCGAAATCAAGTATGCAAGTTGGAGAAATCGATGTACGGATTGAAACAAGCTTCCCGAAATTGGTTTTCAAAGTTGACGGCATTCTTGCAAGCCTTAGGATTTGTTCAATCTTGGGCATATTATTCCTTGTTCACGCGAAACCATGACGGGATTTTTCTTGGGTTACTTGTTTACGTGGATGACATGGTGTTGGTGAGTAATGATAGTGAAGCGTGCGCATCATTCAAGAGTAAGTTGGACATAAAGTTTGGCATCAAAGACTTAGGGAGTTTGAAGTACTTCTTGGGGATTGAAGTTGCGCAAGGTTCCAAGGGATGTTTTTGAATCAACGGAAGTACGCGTTGGAGATTATCAAAGAAGCTGGAATGTATGATGCTAAACCAGTTCATACCCCTATACAACAACATCATAACTTGGCTTTGGCAAAGGGCGAGTTACTAAGAGATGCAATGAAGTATAGACGTGTGGTGGGGAGACTTGTTTACTTGACAATCACACGACCCGACCTTGTATATGCGGTGCACGTTCTTTCCCAATTTGTTCATGAACCACGCAAGGAACATTGGGACGCAGCTATGCGAGTTGTACGGTATTTAAAGTTGAATCCAACCAAAGGGATTGTCATCAACAGTAATTCGAACTTACAGCTAGAAGCATATTCCGATTCGGATTACGCGAGCTGTCCTTTAACGAGACGTTCCTTGAGTGGATATTTTGTTTCCTTGGGCGGATCACCTGTATCTTGGAGAGCAAAGAAACAGGTTACATCTGCGAAATCTACTGTAGAAGCGGAATATCGAGACATGGCAGCCGTGACAAGTGAGTTGGTTTGGATACGATCATTTTTGGGTTCGTTGGGGGTGTTTCATACTCAACCAATTCGTTTATTTTGTGATAATCAAGCAGCACTTCACATCGCAAGGAATCCAGTTTTTCACGATCGGACTAAACATATAGAAGTAGATTGTCATTTTGTTCGACAATATTTGATGAACAAGACGCTGGATGCGTCTCATGTCCGAAGCAAAGAGCAGGTGGCAGACTTGTTTACTAAGGCGTTAGGAGGCGAGGCGTTTGCTTATCTTCAAGGCAAGTTGGGACTTGGTTTACCAAGTGCTCCAACTTGAGGGGGAGTGAAAAGATATGATAATATTTTCTGTTAAGATATAATATTATCTTTTAGATATTCATGTATAAGTTAGAGATCATGTTGTTGAGATAAGTTAGGATGAATATCTATCTTTTAGTATGGAGATGTATATATAT